>NW_018127897.1:2178320-2198320 GCF_001952655.1 Monopterus albus | reverse complement strand
AATATAATTTATTTGCTTATTTATTGTAATCTTTGGAACCACCCTCTGAGATTACATAAATAAAAAGATAGGGAGTGTCAAAGGTCATTGCCAATTAGCATCTACTCAGATGAGCAATTACCATTCAACAGTAGGGATGGAGATTGCACCAGTTTTTTATCAGCCTGGCTTTCAAACAGCACTATTTATTTGCTTGTTGGAATAACAAATGGAATGCTGAAGATGATGTTGTTTCTGATTATGGCCGTGTTCTTAGCTGGCATATTAAAACCTAACAGCTGAGCGCTGCCTTATCACAATAACTCTTATTTGGCAACACTTATTTCCATTCAGATCCTTTCTCACTGTGCCTTTGTAGAGCTGTTGTCTAGCTTGTGTGTCATCATGCAGTTGTGAGTGCCCCTGTGTGTTCCTGCAATGGTAGAGGTTAGTGGAGTCAGCCAGTGCGTTGAAACTGTTCTCCTCTGGCTAACAATGGCCACATGTATCAGAACTGAATGTGTCTTTTGATACCTATTCTAATTTAAAAATCACAATGCTATAGGCATAGCCAGTGGGGCACCTCCAGTCTAGCCTATATGTCACTCTGATTTGTATCTCAGTGCTTACATTAGCAACATGGCCAACACCAGTGCACCATTACTTAGGTTTATGAACAGTATATCACACACCTGTACTCAGCCCAGACATGGCTTTACTGTGATGTCTGTGTTTTTTTGGCAGGCGCGTCCCCAGCCAGACTGAAGCTGATGAACATTTGGTTAGACATTTAGGGGAGTGTGTGGTGACCTGGACAGGCCAAAGACAGGAAGGAGGACTTCTAAATCAGCCAGCAGTCCAAAGGCCTTCCATAAATCCTCCAAATGGGCTTGGGCGGGGGACGTAAAGCACACCTGCAAGACTTATGTAAGTCTTATTAAACCATAAATTGCTAACACCAGCCCCTTGCTGGAGCTGCTCTTGTGTGGAATAAATCTCAGAGATTGTCTAGTAAGGAGAAAGAGAGAGTGAGAAGAAGAGACAAAGCAGGTGTGAGGGAGAAAAATATAGTGGAGGTTAGAGGTAGTGAGAGTGAGGTGGAGGATACTAAAGGTCTGACAGCAAAGCAATGCTGTTTGATGATAGGGCAGACAATGCTGGGCTTTGATAACACCTACCACTATAACTGCCTTAGGGTGGGGGTGTTTTAGGAACACCTCCAAGAATGTCATGCTCAGACTCTGCATGGAGTAACTCTTCAGCAGTCACAGAGACAGAAACCCATGTGAGCAACACAGGGAATGTTTGTAGGAAATCAGAGTTCCTGAGCTCCTGAGCCCTGGTGAGTTCCCAACACACCCACGCTCTCCTCCCTGCCTGGTTGTGGGTCCTTGAATTAAACATCAAAGCACACAGGAGCATAGGTCCCAACTGCCATAAATAACAGTGTGGTTGGGAAGGGGAGGGAAGGATGTTTGGATGGGAAGAGGGCAGGTCACCCGATCGCTCATACAGATACAGTCAAAGCAGATTCATTTGTTCACAAAATGGGTGATGTTGTGTGAGGTTATTGATTTCCGCATGCCATCTGTCTTCTCAGAGGCTTTGGCAAGCAGTCTCTGGCACTACCTGCATCAGGTTCCCCTTTATTAGTCTGCACAGCTCAGGTGGACAGAAGGGAGATGTGCAGCAGGTAGTGGACACAAATGGGTAATGGCTTATGTGACATCTACTCAGATGCAGAGATTTCTGGCACAAGAGCAAAACTCAGTGGTGAATATAATTTAGGGTTTTTGTGTTTTTATGTTTTGCTTATCTAGAACTGACCATCACAAAATACCAAAAATATATTTGTATATTCAGTATAAATATATTGGGTGGTCTCAGCTTTACACAAAATCATCTGCAATTTTAAAAATAGAGCAAAGAATATATAATGGGTAATGGCTTATGTGACATCTACTCAGATGCAGAGATTTCTGGCACAAGAGCAAAACTCAGTGGTGAATATAATTTAGGGTTTTTGTGTTTTTATGTTTTGCTTATCTAGAACTGACCATCACAAAATACCAAAAATATATTTGTATATTCAGTATAAATATATTGGGTGGTCTCAGCTTTACACAAAATCATCTGCAATTTTAAAAATAGAGCAAAGAATATATATGACTTACAGGGTGATATTTTTTTTTGTCAAGTGGTTCATACAGTACATCCATCTGAAAGATCCATCCATTCGTTATCTATTCTGTTCATTCTGTGGGGCCAGTCCCAGCTGACATTAAATGAGAGGTGGGGTACACCTGAACCAGTTACCAGTCTATCACAACAACCACTCACCCTCACAGACAATTTTGAGTCAAACGCTGTACAGAAAGGCCCTGGTTGGCCCCTGAGGTTTGAACCCAGAGCCCTTTTGTGTGAGGTGACAGTGCTAACCTCAACACACTGTGCTGTTTACCTGAAACATTTATTGGGAAATTACAATAAATAGCAATATTGTCAGTAGTGATCAAAAGGGCTTACTTTTTGGTAAAAATCTGTGCCGAAGGTGATTAACATCTCATTTATCACAAACACCTGGATACACAAGTTTAGACCCACCCTCACTCTCCTCCTCTTACTAACTAGTCTAGAAGTCACAGTGTACCTCCATGATGAGCTATGGAGTGTAGAGGGCAGGTCTTCAAACATGGGACCCAGCTGCTGCTGTGTATTTTTGTCAGCCAACACACACACACACACACACACACTGGCATCCCTTGGTGTTTGCTCTTGCGGAGGGCACATGTTACTGGGTAAATTATCACAGCGATGGTAAACAGTGTTTTTATGAGGGAATGTAGCTTGGTTGTTATATTTGAAGTCTGTGTTTTGTATACTGCTGTGCTATTAGGACAGATTGAGGATGTTTGCGCCTGGTGTCTGCACTCCGCCCATGTGGGGTACACACACATGCACAGAGACAGGCGTAGTTGTAGTTTTGAGTCTTAAATGGATCTTTTGTTGTTTTCATCATGAGATGAAAAAAAAGAACACATCACAGCCTAAGGAGTGTGTCAGTGTCATAGACATGTCAATCTCAGGGAAAATGCAGATGAACAGTGACAGCAGGGGAAGAAAGACTGAATTTCAAAGGGAAGAAGAAGGTTATGCACTGTGAAAAATATACATTGTGTGCTTCAGTAAAACTGCAGTCACTGCAGAGACAAGCTTGATTGGGTATCCAGACATATAACTACTTTACATTTTGCACAGCTGAGTCATGATATATGTAGCTTTAATGATAGTGGTTGAAAACACTATCGGCAGCTTGATAACAAGGTAATCAGATAATGATAGAGTCAGACTGATGGATGCCTACAAGATAAAGTACTGATGCTTTAAGGTCTTCACTTTTCAATTAAACTCATTGGAGCCATGGATAAGGGTCTCATTAATTCTACAGACTCCAAGATCCCTCTTATGGCTCACTTGGGTTCCATTTTCATCCCCAGGCAGTGAGTTTATGACTAACAATGCAAGTATGTCTTTGAATGGGAAATCTTCTAGATTAAGTATGATATGTATACTGTATTATTTCAATTTCCTTTTTTATACATGGTTTTTTTTCTGAAACTTAGATAATAATTTGTCTTTTTCATCACTATGGTATTCATTGTAACTGATTAAGTAATGCATGCTGTACAGGAAAGGGAGCTGATAGAGAAATAACTTTACTGTGGAACGTCATGTTATCAAAATTGCATTTCTTAAATAGAATTTGAGACAGGAACTGCTGACCCTGTTTGTGTGATTTATTAATTTAAACAGATGGTGCATTGATTGTCCTGTCACCGCAGTCATCTTGCCGCTTTAGATTTATCAGTTCTGTAGCTGATCGAGTGCTCCATCTCCTCTATGAATTGAGTAAAGGAGGGAATAATGATGACATTCCTCCCACTTTTTTGGAGCTTCAATTACCCAGTAATGTGTGATAAAACCTGAAAAATGAACAGTCATTATGTGTGGGGCCTTCTAAAATGGCAAAATCATTCTTTCCCGGCCTCACGTTCTTTGGATGGGAATAATCATGTTTTGTCCCAAACACCTGCGCTTCAGTTGCCCTGACCTGCCATCCAAATGAGTGCAATTAATGACAATTACCCTCCAGGTGTCACAACATAGACATGTACTGATAGGGACCTATCTGGAGGGAGCGTGTGCTTGTCCACCAAGTAAATATGTAATGATAACAGCTGTAACACAGTGGGGTGGAGGAGGGCACAATTGCAACCAGTGCAATCTATTTGTGTTTGCCTCAGCTCAGCATCACATTAACCAGTCTCGACAAACCAGAAAGGATAGACTTGAATTCTCTGAGGGGAGTTGACTGCCGGTGCTGGGATTCCTCATCAGGCAAAGATCAAAGCAGATGTGATCTAGAAATTGTTCCTGCATCGAACCTTAAATGTATTTGTGTGCTGATGATCAAACATAATTTGTTAGTATAGGTGCTTCTAACCTTTCTATTTCTATATTGCTGGCTGTGTTTTCATTGATTTGGCCACCTTTCTCGTTGGTAGTAACAACACTGAATGTGTCAGCATTATTAGAGTCAGATGAAGCAGAAAGAAAACAATCAGTTAGGTTTGAAACAAATCCACAGGTTGGCCAAATTTACTGGAAGAGAAAATAGAGCCAAATGGTGATTTTCCAAAACTGTGTGCTGTAAACATCTTTAGAGATTAACAACCAACTCCCTTAAGTAACTTTCACTACACTTAACTTGTAGTTGTGCACACACACAGTTTTCCTGAAGCCAAAGTGATTATTAGGAACATTTCATAGATGCTCACTTTTGGCTTTGGTTCCAACTAAATTAGTTTTATTATCTGTACTTTGGACTTGTTTGCCATGTCCTCCTATCTCAGCAATTACTTTGATGACTTAAATGGTCTCATACCAGATAGAAATGATAGCAAAAATGACTCAAAGAGGAAGTAAAAAATGTTATAATCTGTAGAGTAAGTTTTATTATTAGCAAGGGATGTTTGGAATTTGACAAAGGACTGGCAATAAAAGGGTTGATACATATAGAATCGAAAAAGAGCCACTGCGTACTTTGTTACTATGGAACCAAATGTGGGACTGATGCTGTGTATGTATTCTATAAATGGTGGCTGCAGCACACTCAGACATTTAGCCCATTTCCCTATGTGAAGAAAAATTTCTCAGGTGCAGAAGTCAACTTTAACCCTCCTCCTGTGGACTCACCATCCCTCTGAACCAGCATTAGCATAAAGGCATTAAAATGTGAATAGGAATTAATTTGGACTTTCCCCTCCATAGGAATTAATGGAAGTTTGTTCTGCCAGTACCCCTCAGACAGCTTGCGCTCCTCCACAGTCCATAAATATTAATATTAATATGGCATCGCATTTAAAGGTAGCGCTTGGCTGAAGCCGTATACAGAATATTATTAGAGATCACGATACGTTTCTCATGAGAAGTACAGCTGAGTGAATGCATTGCCTTGCCGTTGTGATCTGTAAAATCCAATCTTCATACAGCACAAAAAGTTATTTTCGGAGAGACGGAAGATTAGCAGGGCCGAATGGCTGCTGTCTAAAGCCATTAGGCAGGTGGGGATTTTTTTTTTGATGCTGAGTTGAGAGAGACGGGCCCACATCTTCTGCTCTATCAAGGTACTGATTCACAGTCACACTACTGTAGCACTATTATCATGCCCGAGCAGATCATCTCTGCAGATAACTATTATCACCGTCTCACTGCATCGCTTCAGTCTACTCACCCACATAATACAGACCACAGAAGTTTTTGACACTCTTCCAAATCACTATATTCACCTTCTTTCTTTTCTTGCTTGGTCTTTGTCACTTTCCTGTGTGTGCTGTGTGCAGTTGTATTGCACATCTTCAATAGCAGTGAGGTTACTGCAAAGCTGGGGAACCCAAATGTGGGCTTGTATAATGCACCTAGAAATCATCTATGGAAAGGGCAAATAATAAATCTTCATTTTCTATAATATGCAGTAGTCAGAGATCATAATTTCACTTCCTTCTGTTCATTTATTCCTCTGCCTGCTTGATCGTTGCATCAGTTTGTAAATATACTATGGTTATTCCTTTGCTCCAAACCCCGTTGTGTTGTCTCAAGCAAAGACGGGGGGTTGTGTCAAAATATTCAGCAGGTCCTCTCCTTCGTGCATGAGGAGTGCTGATCCTGACAGGTTACAGTGGGCAAGGTGAAACATGTTACTGTTGAGCCCAGTGAAGGAGGGAGCATAGTGGTGGTTTCAAAGTCCTGGTGTGTGTGTGTGTGTGGGTGGGTGGGTGAAAACTGCATGCTGTCACCCCAGCAAGCTCAGTCAACAGTACTCACCTTTAATCTTTACTCTGTAATCTGTTCTTTTCTCACATTTAGTCAATACACTCTCACTTTGTTCTTGGAGGAAGTACGGCATACTGTATGGCTGAGAATGTATCGTGAAAGAAAAGCGCAGCGCAATACATAAATCAGTTACCAGGGAGAATGGCCAGCTTGACGTAAGGTCAATACTATTCATATGCTGAGTGATAATAGACCCAAGCATGTTTCATATAAATACTAAGCATTGTGACATTATGATAACTTTGTTGACAAGACCATAATGCAAGCACTTACAAGACTACACAGACACAGCCATGAAGGTACTGTGTACAGAGCCGAGTAGTCGACAAAAAATTTAAAGGAACAAAAGGCGATTTCAGCAGAACTCCTGTTCCCTATGCCAGTAAAATGTTATTAATGTGCTAAGCAATTCAAATTTGGATCCACACATTATACTATAGTAGCTGGCAATAATGCAAAGAAAGTGAAATAGTATTTAACAAAACATCAGCAAACTGCCTTAATCTATACTACAAGCCTGTGTTGTAGAGCTGTGCATGTTGTGGTAAGCTATGCAAGTTGGGGTTATATTTGTGCATCAGGTCATTCCTGTAACGGGCTGGTCCATGTCGGCCCACTCCCCTCTGAGGGCTCTCTCATCAGGCCAGCCTCTCCTCTTCCGCCCTCTTTCCCATAATCCCCATAAACTCTCATAATTGCCACATTAAACTTGAGTTTATTATTTTTCTCCAGGTGCAGGTGTGCAGATGATATGAGCCCCAGGTTGCATTTACATTTAAATTGAAGGTTTTTATTAATCAGGCAGGCAGCGGGAATCAAACGGCAACACTCCATCAGCCCTTTAAATACATTTGGTGACATTTTTACCCGGCATTAGCATGATAGGGCAAGCGGAGTATAATGTACCAATGATTGCTTTTCCATTGAAAGCACAAACGGTTTCATTTTTCCTGTCATCTCAAATAAGTGTTAAAGAGGGTTTGGAGGCTATTGTGTGAGTGCCGTATGCTGGGGACTTGGGACCACTGATGGCCATATTAAATAACCATTAGTGCCTGAGCTTAGATCATTGTGGCATCCGCCTCCTCTGAATTTATCCTGTGATTTCAAATGAAGGCAAGCTGTGCCAGCTTTCATAAAGTGTTCCAGCCCTCTCCATTTTTCCTCAAACTAAATGCATTACAACGGTAATTTTGTGACTGTTAAGATAACTAGCGTTAACAAGCACTTAATTAAAATGTACAATAAATAGCCGTCTGCAGCCTTATCTCCTCTCCAGAGCGACGCTGGTAGGAGGCTCCAATGCTCAGGCCGGCTGTTCCCCAGCTCGTTTGCAGATTAATTGCTTTTCTGTCTGGCGAAGCCTGCCTCTACTGCAGCCAGATTGTAAATAGCCAGATAGGGAGTTTATCAATCAGGGCTCTCTACCTCACTGATCTCCCCCACACAGCCCTGTCTGTCTGACTGTCTGTCTGTATGTAGCTCTCCAGCTATCAAACAAACTCTCTATAAATAATCTTTCAGAAGCTTCTGTTAGTGGATGGAGTTTAGTTGCATTCTTATATCTGTGTGCTGTATATATCTTATTAAATTCTATTTTACTTTCTGAGTGTTTACAAGTGTTTATACATGTATATTTGTTTCCTCTGTAAAGAGACGCTATATACAGCATAGGTATCAGAGGTAATCACTGCTGAAAAAGGGCTTATGTTTTTGTAACCTTTACTGAAAATGACATTATGCTTTATGACAGTGTATTTTGGGCCCATTTATGTATATTCTGGGTGCGTACAAATGGGCCTTCAGTGTATCGCAGGGATTAATCTAACTGCACATAAACAAGCTCTACATAAAAGCATCCATGGTTTGTGTGAGACAGGACATAAGTGAGTATTTGCGGTAATAAAAATTAACAGCAGTTAGCCCCTTGGGATGACATTACTCTTCAGACATGTGGCTGCAGCTCTCTCCTCACAGCTTTATGGACTTTGGCCTTCAGTAAGGAACCTACAAGCCCCCTTGTTTTTCAAAAGGAAGAAAAGAAAACACATAAAAGCAAACTTGCCTACTTGGAGCCTGCTACCCTCCTCCCACAGCGAAGCTTCCCCTCCTCTGCCGGTGTCCCACCCTTAACCTCTGGATGATAAATCTGCCTACAGAAGCTGTGAGGAGGAAGACCCCCATGTGTCCTCCATGACACATCCTGTTTGTGTAGACATGGCTTCAACCAATGATCTTTACATTCATAATTCACAGAATGACAACAGTTGCTGACTTGCTATTTTTAAAACTAAATTCTAGCATCATGCCTTGTTGTGGCCTTATGCACGCATCTTTGTCTGCTAACTTATTCATCAGAATTATAAGTATTTTAAATTAAGTCTTTCATACTTCTCACATACGGATCCTTACTGAAACTGGCTTCAGAGCTTGCTGCTTTTTAGAAACTTGGATTTTACAATTATAAATTAAGTTATGCTAACAAATGCTATGCAACTTTGTTGAATAAACACTGATTTGCCAGATTAGATTAAACAAACATATTTATGGGCTTGTCATGTAGATTTCTCACAATGAGAAGAATAATTCTTGTGTTCCCAGTTTCTCTTCAATCTTGACTGACTGTAGGTAATTGTAAAAGGTGATTGTGTAGTGCCTAAAACTCTGTTTTCACAGTGTAACATCCTGGCAGGAGCCTGTGGGGGCTTTTGAGGTTCTCTTCATATTTTACTGTGTGAAGAGACTGTCAAAGCTGTGAGATGCAGTTATGCTAACAGCTGACTTAATAGCCACACAAATGTTCTTGCTTCATCCCGCCAGTACTCTTAAGGCAGAGTATGGACACTCCTGGTGGTCTGAAGACCTGTGGGGCTGTCTGGCAGACAGATTAGGGGAGCAGCCATTTGACAGTGATACTATAGTTATCAGACACACTTTAGCAAGAGTGATTTATAATGTAAGAACATGATAAATGTAGTTCTAAGCTAACTAAAGGTGTGGGCAGAAGCTGGCTGAAATGAGCAGTGAAAGTATATGGAGCTGCCAGTTTAGATCCATTGGATAGAAATGTCCCAGCAAAGGAAAAAGCAGGACAACAGGGAAGCTGTGATCAGAGAGAGCAAGGCTTCCTGCACCCTCTGCCTTGCCTGTCATAAATCAACCTGTGCAAGCTTCTTTGCCATTTGGCCCATGCTCCTGTCTGTCTTAACCTCTGTCTCTCACAAAAAGATCTGACGTCAGATCTGAAAGTTTGCAAAGTGTTTATACTATTTTTACTCTTAAAAGATATTCCAAATAACTTTTATCTAAGCTAAATTCAAATTCTTCATCATATTCAGGCGCTAATCTTAGTTATTATTTCGGAGCAGCTGAGACACCCTACGAACTGCCTTGTTTAGTCTGTTCTATCCCTGCTTGTCGTGACCCTATGTTGTGACAGCCACAGGAGATACAATCAATACATATATCAACAGTGGCCTAAATGGGTCAACAGAGGAAGATAATACATCTTTCAGGGAACTCCAGTAGCCACAGGAGAGTTTATGGAAGACAATGGGCTATTGTAATAGATTTTGCTCAAGTTATTGTTGCTATTGTGTAGACCATGATAGGGAAATTAAATTATGAAAGGAAGTTTCATTTCTATATACGCAGACAACCACACAGAATCATACATCCATATCTGATATGCCTCAGTGTGACTTACCTGTCATTAACAGGTGCTGGCTATGCATGATTTGTGTGGCCATAAATCCCCATGGCCTTCAGTGACAGTAATTGAAAACAGCACATATTTTTCATAAATAATTTGCTGCTCATTGATTTCCAATGCAGGAAGAGAAATGTACCGGATCCACATCAAGGGGCTGTAGATGTATATGATGCTTACTTTTGTGGTCAAAGTTGTGACAGCTAGAGTCCATATGTTGTGATCACAAGATCCAAATTTATTGTCCTTTGGAGCCCCTCTTGTCAGGAATAGGAACATAAACCACTGGTCTACAGTGGAGCCACCAGTTGTATTTGCTGAGGTGATATTTTTGTGCTTAGAGGCTACATTTGGGGACTCTAGTAAGGAAAACAACAAAATATGTTTGGAACATCCAATACAAAGTTGCTCTTGGCATGTATGGATTTTGGATACATTTGCTTGAAACAGCAAGGCAGAAAGAAGGTGTTCTCTTTGCAGCACTACAATCAGTGTAGACATACAACTACCAAGCACAGTTAAGCACTGGTCAGATGGTCAGACATGATCTGAAACATCCTTGAATCAACATCTTCCTGATAATGGAACTGAGATTGGGAGTGGGGACTGACAAACATGAAGAGGGGAGAAACTGTTTTCATTCTTTGCAAACCAATTTCTGGCTCTTTTCATATGTACAACTAAGTGAAACACCAAACTCTTTCAGGAAAGACTGTCCAAAAGTGTGCACTGTTATTTACCCACGTTAAAATGATTAATTGAGTCTCACTTTTCTGCATGATGGCTTTTCAAACCACCATTCAGGAGAAGCTATAAACACTTTTGCCTTCCAGCATGACCTGGCAACATATCGTACAAACAATCTACACATTTTGGGGGATTCAACTGTCTGTGTTTTGCATGATCATGTCTTTACCTAAAGAAAGCTGTTCTTTAAACAAAGAAAGTGTGTATCTTCACTGGGTAATTTTTTGCTTATTCACTTCAGTGAAGTTCTCCATTTAATAATCAGTGGTTGTGTTTCAGTCCCCCCAACTCTCCTTGGCTCCAGTGATGCACGGACGTTGACAGTGCCAGTTAATGGACATTTGACTTTGGAGTGCCTGGCTGACAGTGACCCCCCTCCAAATATAGAGTGGTACAAGGATGAGAACAAACTGCAGGTACACGGTCAGGGGAAACAAAACAAGCAGAAAAGGTGTGAGAGACTCAGGATGAGGCTTTGTATGTTTTTATAACTATGTTTAGGTCTAGGGCTAGGTCAAGCCTATTACTCAGGCTTGAGTCAAAGATCTGTGTTTCGAGGGATGTGACAGTTACTGTGACTAGGTGGAGTGGATTCATTTAGGCTGACATATTCTTCCTGCTGTAACCATGTTTCAGTAAGACACAATAAGTCAATGTGATGTTCACTTATCAAAACATTCACTAACAGAGATTTAGATGAGAGAGATCTGATATTTAATAGTCCGCATTTGATTGTCCTGTTATTTTGTTCTATAAGTCTTAATTTTAATTAGGTTCTTATGAATAACTCCTCTTGAGTTGATTCTTGATTTATATAATTTAGGTGGGCGGGGGGACAGACACAGTCTCTATGGGGTACTGGGAGTTTTTGGGTGGGTAGCAGCTGCAAGGAGACAGCAGAGAGGTGTGTAAGACTGTGACCTGCATCCTGGACTCAACTCTGGGTTGTCATAATTTAGGTTGTAAAATAAACTCCAAATTTCTAGATATGAGAGCCACACCATCCAATGTGGGACGGATGCCGTCTCTACTAATCAGACCAGGTTTTCCCCAAAATGTTTTCCAATTGTCTATGAAGCCCACATTGTTTTCTGGGCACCACCTAGACAGCCAGCGGTTGAATGACAACACAGGGCTAAACATGTCATCACTGGTCACATTGGGTAGGGGTCCAGAGAAAACTTTGCAGTCCGACATTGTTTTAGCGAAGTTACACACCGACTCAACATTAAATTTAGTGACCTCCGACTGGCAAAGTCAGGAGTCATTAGCACCAACATGAATAACAACCTTACTGTATTTATGCTTATTCTTAATCAGCAGCTTCAAATAGTATTCGATGTCGCCCGCTCTGGCCCCAGGAAAACATTTGACTATGGCCGCCGGTGTCTCTAGCTTCACGTTTCTGAATATGGAGTCATCAATTACCAGAGTTGTTTTCTCAGCGGGTGTGTCACTGAGTGGGGGAAAATGGATTTGAAATGTGAACAGGCAGGTGATGCACCATGGGCATTTGTTTTGAGCTAAGACTCTTGCAAACTGTCACCCAGCCACCTGGCTGAGCTCCCAGCTAGGCGGACAGTTCTGGGGGGCGGCTAGCTTGGGCTAAGCTATGTCTAGGAGGCTCCACACCAGCTACATGGGCATGGCTAGCTGGGCTGTTTTCCAAATTGGTGAATCTCGCCTCCAATGCTATTAGCACCTGACATTTATTAGTACCATTTTTGCTAAAAGAGGCAGAGAAATAATTGAACATGCGACACTCCGAGCAAGAGAAAGAAGGAGAGGAGAAGGGGGAAGCCATTGCTCTCAGCTAAGCTACTATCTTAATTAGCTTCTAAGCTAGCTGACCTAAAGTAGCAAGTTAAATTTGATAATTAGCAACAGCTTCTGTAACGCTGGTGCTTAAGTAGTGCAGGTGTATGTCGTCAACTCAAAAAATTCAGATAAACTTGGAAAATAGTGAACTTAATCCATAAACAATCTGGTAGCCAGAACCACACGGTACAGGCACAGGAAACAGGAAGTGAGTACGATTACTATAGGAACAGAAAACAATAGTCCAGGCTGTGGTGCTATGCTAACATATTTTTATTACCTTATTTCACATTTCAGTCTCAGTTTTTGTTTTCATTATAAATGTCCCATTCCATTCCATTTTCCTCCACTTAGCCGAGAGACATAGTCCCTCCAGCGTGTCCTGGGTCTTCCCCGGGGCCTCCTCCTGGTGGGACATGTTCGGAACACCTCCCTAGGAAGGTGCCCATGAGGCATCCAAAACAGATGCTGAGCCACCTCAGCTGGCTCTTCTCGATGTGGAGGAGCAGTGGTTCTACTCTGAGCTCCTCCCGGGTGACCGAGCTTCTCACCCTATCTCTAAGGGAGCATCCCACCACCCTGCAGACAAAGCTCATTTTGGCCTGACTTACTGCCGGCGGTGCGAACCAAGCTCCTGCTCCAGTCGTACAGGGACCGGATAGCCCTTAGCAAAGGGCCCCGGACCCCGTACTCCTGGAGCACCCCCCAGGAGTGCCATTATCAATTTTGCAGTCATTATAGCTTTCCAAATAGGATATTATTAAGTCACACTCTTAAAAGTTTCTCCACTTAAAACTGACTGGATCAGCTACAGTGGGTCCACTGGAACTATAGGACCCAAAGGATGAAGCCCCCACCTACACAGGCAGAGGGGGACCTAAGTCTGCCACCATTGTTGTGTAATTTGTTGTGGTCATTTTATTGTAGTGTCACCTTCTGACTGATCAAGTTGTTGATTGGGGTGTTTGCAGGCACCTCAGAGATGGAAGGCAGGAATTGATGAGGTTTAATTGGTCTGTCTTTTGTCAGCTCTCATTAGTTGCTCGTTTAACACTATCTGATGGTGTGAGTCTATTGCACAGGAGCACGAGCATGTGTGTGTGAGGGGGAGAAAGAGAGCTACAGAGAGACATTAGATTTAGATATATACAGTAGATTAGATATATACTGTATGTGGCTGTGCGTGAAACAGGTGATGGATGTGGATGTGAAAAGTAAGGAGGGTGTGTATGAGTGTGGGTGAGTGGTGTTCTAAGTGTTATCTTGGCTCACCTTGGGGTGTGGTGGTGATTGCTTTGTGATCAATAGGAGAATCCCACTGGAGCAATGCACACTCATTTCACCCTTTTCCCACTAAAGACCATTGTTCACACTGTATTTCCCATACACTGCTGGCTTGTATGGGACACTTTGTATGTAACACAAACCACTGTGATGCTTGTTAGGCCTGTTTAGTGTCACATGTCATAACAGGCCAGGCCTCCCGCTATTAGATTAATTTGTGATCATTTGAATTACAAATATACATGTTAATTTATTCATGTTCTGAACAGATTAAAACTGTTAAAGTATTTCTCAAATACAATCAGGTTTTTAATTTAAACATCTAAGTGCTATGGTTGAAATGAAAACAGTATGAAAGAATATGAAAACAATATTTTCATCTGCCACTGGGAAGTAACACCCCCAGAAGAGTTCATTTTCAACTCCTGGACAGTGTTAAAAGATCAGCTTTCATATGAGATCAACTCAGTGTTTTGTTTTACCTCTCAATTAAAATCTTTTATGGTTGTAAAAGACCAGAATTTCCTCTACACTTAGAGCTGATGAGTACTTTAAGGATCATGTTCAAACTTGTCTGCTTTGAAAATACAAGTTCTGTCAGGGACTGTAGTTGTGTGAATGCTCTTTCAGTGCAATTTTCTTTTATGTAATCTGACTAAAGTTGCAATTATAATAAATGCTCATCATCATTTCTGACTTTATCTTGAATTATTGTTGTATGACAAAAATACAGTTATTTGGTAAAGATGATGCCATTTTGTTATCACAAATTAACGTGCATGGACACCCCTACCTCCCATCTTGCTTTGCCCTGTGAGTGACAGCTGTGAAGACACCTCTGACATGGTGGTGAGAATTGGTGTGGACGTGACGGTGAGCTGTGGAATTTGCCGCCGCTGCTCGCTGATGGTTCTCCAAGGGCTTGGGTGTCACTCCAGAGATGGTCAAAGAGCCATTAATTTTAGCCTCTGCAGTGTCGGTTGTAACAAGATCCTACACCCCTCCTTCCCTACAGCTAGGTTCCTAAATATACATTTATTTTCAGAGGGAGTTCCCTTCATCAGGACATGATGAATGTGGACTAATCGGATGGTGTATGTCCAGAGTCAGGCCCATCTACATTGGTTGTGTGACTGGTATAAATCTCTGCAAAAGTGCTTTATTGGGATCTTGTCTTTGGTAAAAATTTTTGAGATATGATATCCTGTGCTGTTGCTGCCTGAGTGAGTCTATCTTAAGACTCCACATGGACGTCTGGCATTCAACTAAGTCTCTGTGGGTCTGGGGGCAGGCAGCAGGAGGGTTGCCTGTGGCCGACAGTTTCTCCAAGAAACACTCACCATGTGCCTCTCATCTGTTCTTGCCTCTGGATGGTGTAGGCCCAAGCACATATCTAGATAAACAGTCCTCTCACTTGGCTTTGACATTGGGTCAAAAATCATTACAATATGAACAAATGCTGTACAGTAACTGCAACCAGTAACTTGTGGATGCATAGTCCTCCTTAGATATACAGTATAGGCGTCCATCTGTGAACATGACCACAGACAAAAGGTAAAAACATACTTTGTCTTTCTAAATATTAGATCTCCTCTGACAGGCTTCTCCCTATGACTGGGTGCTGCATGCTGGATGCTGTGTGGGTGGGGGGATAAGTAGGACTGCTGCTCACAGGCTCTGTGGGGGTAGATCCTGGCAGCTCCTGGGGCATGGCAGATGGTTGAGGGGCAGGATGGGGCTTCCTGGCCTGGCTGTCTTTGACCTGCAGTGGGGGAGAAGAAGAAAAGAACTGTGGGGAAACCATACCACTCACTTTTCCTTCATCTTTGCTCTGCTACCTTTCCCTCCCTCCCCACTCTAAACACAAACATGATACCATAAATTGCAAGGAAGACTGAGCCACTAATTGAAAGCGATAAACCTGTGATAGTTCTGGTGCTAATATCATCCAAATGGATTGGTATGATAATAGCTGCAATTAGAGTGTTTTACACTTTCAGCCTAATTTTATAAACAATGCACAAACAATGTGACAGTGCTGTACCAGGACAAGGCCTCATATTAATCTCCTGACTTTACCCCAGCTCTGCTGTGAGCTGCAGTATTAAAACCTTAGATGGAGAAGGAAGGAAGGGTTAGAGAGGAGAGAGCTGGAGGAGGGGGTAGGTGATGTTGTTTAAGTGAAGAGCGTGGTGTGTCCTGGAGGATCTAATAAGAAGGTTGAAGCCTGATAAGGATAAGCTGTCCCTCTGGCTCTAGGGGACCTTGTTTTCACTCCCCTCCTCCTCTTCTCTTCTCTTTCCTCTCCACTTTTCAGGATGTATTTCTCTGAAAACAAGTAGATGAAATGAAGGTATACTGGACATGTTAAACTGGAGAAGGGAATAAAAGAAAACAGTGAGGAGAGATTGAAAGAAACAGAGGTAGAGGCAGAGGAGAAGGAGAATAATTAAAGATGAAGACTTGTATGAGAAAAAGGCATGAGAGGACAATGGAAGCATGGGCAGAACTAAGACAAAGAGGCAACAGGAGGAAACAGGATAGATAGATAGATAGATAGATAGATAGATAGATAGATAGATAGATAGATAGATAGATAGATAGACAGACAGACACATAGATAGATAGATGGATAGATAGATAAGAAGAGGTAAAGGAAGGAAAGAGGAAAGGGGATGAAGTAAAGAGATAGGAGATACAGAGAGAAAAAATGAGGAGCAGAGGGGAGAAATGAGAAGAGAATGAAAGGAAGCTGACAGGGCAGAGAGCCTATAAATGGGCTGAAAGGGACCTGCTGGTGTGTCAGAGCTTTAGATCCCACCCCTTCCCCTAGGGAAAAACAAGAGAAAGGAGAGAGGAGAGACACTGACCTTGCATTATTTATGCTTAGTGCTATTGGCCCAGTCAGACGCTGCTTCCCATTGTGTCTTCATAATGAGCAACCGCTATGAAGCTGAGCAAGAGGAAACACAACCCGGATGGCAGCCTGTGTGTAGCAGTGGGTGTGTGTTTGTATACTTTAGAGGTGGGAGGTCATTATGGTGTAGTTTAGTGAACAAGTATCAGGGGTACAAGAAAACCCCCTGTATGTAGTGGGCAGGTGAAGTGCATACATTCAAACAGACGTGTGTGACACAGGCCCGTATCTGTAAGGTGTTCACAGTGTGAGTGAATATGAGGCAAAGAGGAAAGCAGAGAGGGTCAGCTGTCATTTCATGAGCTCCACCCTCATTTTCTTATAACAGCTGCAAACCAACAGACTTGAAGAAAGGATAATTCTCATCTGTGTTACATTCCCTGTGGTATGTTGTCCTTATCAGAAGCAGTCTGAGGCCGATGTAAAGTTTCCTAAAAAAGATAGCAAAGCCCTAAAAAGTATAACAAAACTCACCTCTGCACCAGTGTATCATCTTTGGTATTTTGACCTCTGTGAAACAAGCTTTCTTTCTTTTTACTTTCTTTTGTTATTCTCTCATTTCATTCTAGTGGCTCCTTTTTTTCTGGGTTCCTATTGTATCATAGTCTTTCTTTAAGCTCTATAAAAAGTTAATAAGCAAACCTTGAGTTATGTTTTTTTTTCATACTTAAACGAAAAATGTTGTACCAAAAACAAATCTCTGTTCAGCTACATTGTGGAGTCATACATCTCACAGATGGATATCTAAAACCCTGGAGAAATATCTGCTTGGTTGTACCATAAGAGGTAAGTGAGAAGACAAACAAACAAAAACTGTCAGTTTTTATAATCGACCAGTTCTTTTTACTCAGTTTCCAATCAAACTAATGAAAACACTGATGCCTCTTTTGTACAGATGCTGTATTCATTCATTCATTCATTCATTCATACATTAATTCAACAATATATAAAACAGGGTGGTCCAGTGAGAACAGTTCACCCTCTTTTGCGTGGATACCCTATTCAAATCCAACATGGCACCGCTTCCAGCTCCTCGTTCTTCACTCCCTGCCACACATTTGTTTGATAGTACTGTCAGTTTCAAATTTAATTACATACATAGTACTTACCCTGTCATTACCCTGTCTGGGTCCACCCACTCATCACAGCCCCACACCCACACACCCATGAGAGCTGAAAGCAACCTGCCTCCTGCCAACTGGTTATGTTAGTGGATGTTGTCTATGTGTGTGTGTGTGTGTGTGTGTGTGTGTGTGCGTCTGTCTCTGTTTCTCTCTGCGCCTGGGATGTGGAGATTTGTATGGCGTGTTAGTCACACCCTGTGTTATCAGCATCTCTGTGATGAGCATAAGCATAGCCTGAGGGGACTGGGGATAGTGTCACAGATGGTACAGTGTCAGGGTCCCTGATTGTGGTTTAGAAGATGGTGATTAGGGCTTATCCTGTCTCCCAAGTCCCGTCACCTTGCACTATGGCACTGCCAAGGTACATTCCTTCCTCAAACAGGGTAAAGGTCGAGCTCGTCTCACCTCCAAGCTAGTGACCCATGTCGCACCTTCTTTTTTTATGAGCCCACTGAATATGGGAATTGATGGTTCCCAGAAACCCCGACCTAATCCTGTTATCCTTTTCCTTCAACAACCTGGAAGGGATGAGGGGTGGGATCCCAAAAGTCGGCAGCCAAGAGAGCTGAGCAGAGCCTGCCCCTATCGCTGTGAAAGCGGGCTTAGCTGAAACACAATAGGTGTGTAATTTCAGGTTTTTGTTAAGCCAAAATCCAATCACATACATGACTGCAAGATCACAGAGAAACACAACAGGAGAAGGGGCCTCGAAGGTGGAGGTGTCGCTACCACACACAAATAATCTCCGCACAACTGAGACACCACTGATGACAGCCTGCTAACTAGCATACCCTCACCAAAGAGATTAGCCTGGCTCTCTGTCCTAGATCCCCACAGTGTAAGGACAGGTTTACACATGACTCCTCCCTTACCTGGAAGTTTGTGGATCAGACTGAAAAGCAATGGTTATCGCAATCTCTGTTATTCCTATACTTTATAAGCAAATATACAGTAATACATATAAGATAACATCAGGAAATACTGTTCTTCACAAGGTTGTGTTTGTGTGTGTTATTTTCCAAAATAATATTGTCTTTTCATCTAACTAATTACAACGATTATACTAAATCAATTCCAAGTGAAAAGGCATGATTTTAATGTCACTATATTCATCTCATAAATCTTCCACAAGAACTTAAAATTAATAGAATAACCTGCTGTCTTCTCCTGAGAGTGCAAGTGAAGATTTGTGAAATTGCAGTTTTATGTTTTCCTCTTGTTTATCAGATGATAAATGAAATTAATACATACATTTAATATTTGAAAAGCGGAGATGAATAATTTATGGCTCCACAGAAAATTAAAAGTAAAATAAAAACGAGAGAAAGTCAGTAATCACATGTACACAAATTCAGGACAAGCCAAAATGAATTTTTAACTGCTGGGGTCCATTGGTCTTTCCGTTCTAGTTTGTGTGTTGGGAGCTGAATTAATGCTGTGCATCTTGACCTCATTCCGCCAAATAAAGCTGAGCTTTTCCTTTGAAGCTGATTTATAGGAAAAACATAAAACCTAATGAATGTGATACCTTAATAACAAGTAATGCTAATCCATGCTTGCTCACAACAGACAGACATGATCATTCCCATCATCATAATTATTATTCATGTAAGGCAATTAATGTTGCTGGTACCTCTATTCTGATGACTTCATTAGCATGGTATTAAGGCAGCAATGGGCAGATCCAAAAAGTCACTGGGTGAGCTTTACCAACTCAGAAATATGTAGTATTGATAAAGGTGTTTCTTTCCATAATTCCACTGAGTTTTATTTTACCCCAACCTGGATAACTACAGAAACACAGGGAAAAAAGATTTGCTGAATTGGGATTTGCACACATTTAATCAATAAACTTGTGTCTAGAAAATGCTGTGTATGTTGTGTAACTGTGTTATATGTATAATACTATTTTTGAGTAAGATTAAATAAAAACTGTCTCCCCGGGAGCTTTCATTTCTTTTCACAGGCACTTTTGGGATATTTCTTCAGAGGGGTGTAATTAACTGAGGAGTGTGGTGTGCTGCTGAAC
>NW_018127897.1:2172629-2178286 GCF_001952655.1 Monopterus albus | reverse complement strand
ATTTAGCAAATTTATCCATAGCGCTAAATAATGTGGACTGGCTGCCTAAATCACTTGAAATAACTGAAGCACTGGTTGAAGTCCCCCAGTCAAAATAAGAAGTGAGCTAAAGGCAAGATAAACAACCTGCCCAACCTGTTTTCACTTAGCATACATATTTGTGGCCATTTATTTAGATTTTTGGCACATGAGAGAATCTCTGAACTTGAAACTGTAAAAACAAAACTTGAAACTTTTTAAAACAAAAAAGTAGCAACCCCATTAGAAAGGTTTGAGAAATGAAATGTGTGAGCTTCTGCTGTTGTTGCATCAAACCGAAAATTTTGTTCAATTTTGGTTGCATAAAATACAAACAAAATGCACTTGATCACATACTGTATTAATAGATTTCCTTAGCTAAAGGACATATGGAACTGATATCATTCTAACAAAACCTCTCCTGAGTTGTTTGCTACCTTTAAAAGGCACATATAAAAACAGCAGGATGGTGTAGGATATATGCCAGTAAAAGTAACCAAAAGGCCTTTGCTTTGAAGGGGTAACAAGTAATAGTACTGCAAAAAATTGTGGTGATTACTGTACTGTATAGCATAGAAAATATCATTGCCTATCAATTACAGTAAAGGGGGGAAGCTTTCATCCTCAGAACAGCTCACAATGAAGTGACTGTGTGTTGTATAATTGTAAATCTATACTCTATCATCACGCTCTCTCCTCCATCTCTCTCTCTCTCCATCAGCAGCTGGTTGAAATTTTTTATGGTTTCCCAGGCCAAAAAAGACCCTAAATCCACCAAATGGTGAGCAAAAGGAAAAAGCCCCCTACTAAAGATATTTCCATCCAGAGAAATGAAATATTAAACATATTCATTATACCCTCAATTTGCAGTTATTTCTCATTGCACACAGCCATTTTCCCATTTTCCCTGTTCTGTTATTGGCATGGCGTTCAGGGCCTTGAGAGAAATCTCTCTTTTATTATTTAAATCCTTGCATGGGGCCTGAGCCAGGCAAATCATCTCATGTCTGCTAGCCCACTTCCTAATTCTGATTGGCAGCTTGATACACACTCATCGGATGGAGGGTGATAATGCCTGTGACAAAGAAAAAATATCTCCTCCCTGTTATGTTTTTATTGGTAATGGGCAATATGGAGTTCACACACAATAAAAGTAGCCTTAATAATTGGAAGTGGCAATGGGCTGTGTCCGTGAGTCTGTAGGGTTGTCAATGCAGTGATGTAAATTTCTTTGACATGTTTTTGTCTGGCTAAAACTTTAATGTCGTGGGTGTGACCAATTGGATGCAAATATTGTTTTCATCCCTTGCCAATGAGATGACCTCTGTCATTTCCCCAGGGAAATCAAGCTTTTAAAAGTATTTGAAAGCTGTAACTACACACACACACACACACACTCTTGCTTTGGCAGAATGCTAACACACAACGTGGCATACTGTATGCACAAACACATATCCACACAGACTAGTAATCAATGGGGTCACATATGCAAGAATGCATGCAATACAGTATATGTTTGTCATGACACACGCTTACAGGCATGCAGATACACTGTTTTCACACTATAAGCATCAAGTCTTTCAATCCTTGCCAGCCTCTTCATCCACTCAGTGATGCTTAGCTAATATATGCAATATGTGACTATACTGTATTCCTCCCTGTACTCAAACAAACACATTATTAGACTGAAAGCACTCTTTGAGTACGAGTAGAACAGTTATGAGCACAGAAGGTGGACACAGCGGTTCCTCTGTCAGCCTATCCTAACCT
Source organism: Monopterus albus (assembly GCF_001952655.1). Classification (NCBI taxonomy): domain Eukaryota; kingdom Metazoa; phylum Chordata; class Actinopteri; order Synbranchiformes; family Synbranchidae; genus Monopterus; species Monopterus albus. Next base: position 2,176,498 of record NW_018127897.1, on the reverse strand, counting down.
TTCACAGGATAAAGAGGCCACATAACTGCTACAGACATCCGCTCAAAAAGCACAAACACACACAACACAACACAATTTTTAGGGCCATATGATGCATTAGTGTGTATGTGTGTGCGCTTATGTATGTGCATGTCATGTGGATAATTCTGCATGCGAAGGCCAGCTTTAATATTGCTTCAGAATAACGGGCTCTTTTGTACATTGTGAGGCAGCCAGCATCTGAGACCAATAAAACAGTGGCCCTTGGGTCACTGCTCGAAGGATGAAGGAAGAAGATATAATCATACACAGAGGACACAACACCTTTTTTGTGCTTTCTCCGCATATTTGGGTGCAGAGACAGTGTGGGTCCTTCATAAGTTTAATATTTTCACAGTGTGACCTTTTGTCACTAATAGAGTGGCTTGCCAATAAGTGTATATTGTATCTTTAGGGGGTGTAGCCATATTAGTGCAGCAATTGACTGTAGAAGAAGGAGGAAGACCAGCCGTACAGAAGACACATGGTGTTGGCGGATACAGACAGGAAACATGTGGGTGTTTGTGGGCAAGGATGCTTGACTGCTTTGCCGTGATTGTTTGCTGGTGTGTGAGACTGCATATGTGTTAGAGAGATTGTGTGTGTGTACCATGTACACTATGTATGTGTGGCTTTTTTTCTTTTGCAATATATTTCATAATGACATTTGGAATGTCTCTGGAAAATGGAGTCTAAACCAAAGAGGTTGACAGTCAGAAACCACAAGCTGGAGTTAAGCCTCATCATTGCAGTGAACCATATGCTAAACCCATGTCGTGCCCAACTCAGAAGATCCAGCAGCAGTGTTTGACTAAAGCCTTTAGATAAACATTGAAAGGAAAACAATTTTAGGCTTTTTTGGACAGTTTATATGATAAAAGGCAGTTCTGTGGATATGAGCTGGGCTAGGTTTCTTTTTGTATATGTGCCATGTTGTCTTAGTAGTGATGATGTCTCATTATCTTCTATTAGGCCCATGTGCAGATTGCTTTCCATCCACGGAGGTAATGGAGCCATAACTACCTCCACTCCTCAGTCTTACACGCAGTATGATTGGTCAGCGGGGAACGTAGCTTGTGCTACTAGCACCTGTTGTAAGTGACTCCAGCAGTATGAGACAAGCACTTTATCCCCTGCCTCCCCAGCAATCATTACAGTCAGCTTACTGGGTTATTATAGCGCAACCTTAGCACGTTTACACTGACTGCCAGATATTTTTCTGGGTGCATTCTTCATGTGCTTCTTGATGTTATTTTCTTCAACCTATTTCATCCCCCAGGTTGCAAAGACAACTTCTCTTTATTTAGGGCAGGTAATAATTAGAGCAGACGGGCTGTTTGATTTTCTCCTTGATAACACCTTCAGAATGTTGTCAGAGAGTGTAAATACAAGCCTGCTCTTAGTTTGGCTCCTTTCATTTGAATCATTTGTTCTTGTCTCCTTTGAAAAATAGGTTGTTGTGCTGTTTATGTAGGTGTGTGTGTCTGTGCATGTGTGTGCACTGCATAGAGGTTAGGTGTTTTGATCTTAGTGGGGAGACGTGAGTTGCCCTGGGCTGTGAGGCTTATTATGTATGTACTCCTCTGAATGCAAAAGTATTTGTTAAACCACATGACAAGAATACCTCTCTGCTGCAACAGATGTGCTGTAATTAGAGAGGGCTTAAGTTGTCTTAGAGCTGTGTGGAAAGTCATCACCAGCTGATAAGTTTACAACAGTGCCCTACCCCTCCCTCGTGCATACACACACACACACATGCACACTCACCCCCACACACATTATGTACAAAGCTAATCAGACAAGCAAAAGTCATCTATCTGACAAAGGAATGACAAATAACACAACACACAAAAATTTGCACTGTTCTAAAATTACACAAAAGATGGGTGTGTAGGAAAAAACAAATAAATATGTTGGAGGTTTAATATAAACAGTATACATAAACATACAGTGCATGAATATATTTGTCCACTGTATAATAAATAAGATTTTGACTCCCACAATATTTCTAATGTATAATAGGAAAATTATAACAATTGGCAAACAGCTTAACACAGAGTTATTTGTACTGTGGCTTAGAACATTTACAATGTAAATGATTTATTTGAGGAACATATAGCATTTTCTATTTCATTTGACAGATACTAACTTTCAAATGCAGCATACAACTACCAGTGTTTATATACGGGCAATATTTACAATAAACAGTTTTATGGCTAAAGTGATGTGTTAACCCAACGTTCGGGTCTTTGGCCATAGGGATAAAGAGGGCAACTGATCTGAGCTATTATCCATTCTGCAGTGAATCAGGAAGATAATGGCCTATCTGTCAGCATGGCGCCTCTATAAAGCCATTAACACCTTTTGTTGTCCCCCTCCTGTTCTCCAAACGTGCCGGGCAGCTCAAAAAGGCAAACGAGGCAATCTATTAGCTTTGCCTAGACCCCTCATTCTCCATGTCCCAGGGGTGCACAAACATATACACACTGACAAGCAGACACACGACTATGTAGGAACCTAAATGATTTGTTCAGATCTAATGTCTTCTATTCAGATCCAGTTGAAACGTATTTGTGAGGTATTCCAGGTTATAGCTGGCATCCAAATGCATGTGAGGTGATGCATTGCTTCTGCATTCCACTTGTTCCTAACTGTTTAGTTTCATTTCAAACTTGCAGAGAATAAATAAAAATACATTCAACCAAACAGGAGATATGAGAAAACCTTTGTACTCATTTGGCATGGGCAATTAGCATTTTTTAAGGATTTAAAGCTACATGCATACTACAATGTCAATAAGGCTTGCCATCACACCATGAACAACACGCACCCAAGCACTTATCCTTGTGGGCAGTGCATGTGTACAGTCCTAATCCATCCTCATTGCATTCACAATTGCTTTTAAAGTTGAGACTTGTCATGTGATCATTCAGTGAGTCATTTTAAGATTAAACTGAGCCATACATACAGTATCTAGCATGTGTTTAGCAGACAACCACATGTAACGTGTAATCTTAATAAACTCTGCCTATTTAGCATCCGAAAGGATTGTTTTACCACTTAACACTGTTTGAACCACACTTCTGAGAAACTATATATTGGCCTACAGCAGTACCAAGATGCATTCATGGATGCACAAACAGTACACACTAAAACACGTTAGAAGTCTTTATTGTCCTTTGAAGTTTTCAAGCAGTCAAAATCACACTGATGAAAGAGTCAGCATCAAACATCTTTGAGCCAGAAACCAGAGTTGTGGACAACCTATCTTCATTTCTCTCTTTCTGTCTTCCCCCTTCCACTTAATCGTTCTCTCCTCTTTTCGACTCCTCTGCACCGGTGTCATCCCTCCTCCTCCTCAGACAGCCGAAGCCTCCAGTGGCTTCCTCCTTCGCTTCCCGTTTCTCTTTATCTTCCCTCTCTTTCTCCTCTCCTGTCTGTTGCCTTTGGCAAATTGGCAAATTGTGTTTCGCTAACGTGAGTACATGTGTTAAGTGGGGATCAATTGTTTGTATAACAGGGTGCCTCTATTAGACTGGGAGGGTGTAATTAGTGGTGAGGTCTTTTTTTTTAATACAGGGTGCATCAGTGAGGGGGAGAGGGGAGTACAGGCTCTCCAATCAATGCCAAATCTCAAGGAAGCATTGGCTCCAGTTTGGTTTAAGGAAATTACATTTATGATAAATCTCACTGGAGGGGTGGAGGCTCAGCATTCAGTGAAGTTGTCCTCTGTGTCCTACTGTGCATCCTTGGTTGCTATCCTTAAGCCAAAATCAATATCCATAATGAACCTGCACAGATAAAAGCTCCTAATATCTGATTGTTCTCATTGCTGTTTTACTAGTTTGCTT
>NW_018127897.1:2160709-2172588 GCF_001952655.1 Monopterus albus | reverse complement strand
GTGGATCAGTCAGCCATAATTGGCTAGAAATAGCAGACAACACAAAAACAAAGCAAAGCCTGCCTAGAGTCTTTCTGTCTTCCTCTACACAGCAATTACACATATGCAGAAACATTCACAACACCATGTACATGGAGGAGTCTTAAAGAAACATTACCCGCTTACCATTTTGAAAATCAAACAGCCCAATTATCAGGGGAAGATGGACAATGTACACTATGTGGGGCTCAGTCTTCTCTGAAAACCAGTCTTGTTTTACTGACATTTATCTTAGAGCGTACAATATTTACTGCAAGGTTTTATTATTGGTGTGTATGGGTCAACAGTTTATGTGTGCAAAAGTGTACACTAGATATTCTTAATCCTTGTAGCTTCTGCACGTGTGTGTGCACTTTGCTTTGCTTGTGTGTGCGAACAAATTTTATCTTGAGACCATTGTTGGCGGGACTTTTTGCTAATTTATTAATAGACATATTTTTGTTGTTGTTTAAGCCACTGTTTCACCTTTGCAGAAAAAAAACTGTAAGTTCTGCTACTATGTTGAATTATTTTTAAGTTACTGGTGAAAGGACCTAAGCGTCCTGCATGTTCATTTCTGAGGAAGGGTCGAAGTAAAGCATAAAGCATATGATACTATTACAATGCATATGATACGAACATAAATATGTGGACATATTTGCTAATGCAGATTATAATGTCAATCCTAGAATTCCATATGTTGATAAATGTTGATAATCTGAAGCCAAGACAATCAGACCTTACACTCACACTCTATTCTTGTGCGGACAGTTTAGTCATTTCAGTATGTATCTGCACGACTTCCTGTTGTTGTGAGTCTCTGAGCACCTCCTTACAGTTTCATGTCCACAAGTCAAGCCTTTCCAAAGGTCAAACAGATTAAACAATTATTTGAACAGTTTTGCAAATACATAACATAGCACTATATCATTTTATCAAGAATTTCTTTCTACACTGGTAAAGTGTTCCCTACTGGTGAGCATTTTACTGGGAAAAAGAAAGAAAAGTGGTTCTGCATCTTGGAACTCTGCATTTCCACTTTCTGACCCTCTAGTTTTGACAACTTCACTATTATACTCTAGGATTGACTTACATATTAGAGGAGGAGAAAGGCAATTTATGCACTTAAATATTATTTTTTTTTATAAATGAACTTTAAGAAATTAGCAAAATTTAGCAAGCAATGCCTCTGAATTATTTAACAATGATACAGTTTCACTGGTTTGTTATGCTTGACCTTTATGGTTTGTTTGTACAAGTGCTTGCTCAAGGGGGATTTGTTGGGTTTTCTTTATAATAGCATCAGGTCAGACCTGATTATTTAAAGTGCCCTGAATTGATCAGGAAGCCTGGCCCCAGATAATCACACAGAACATATGTGGAAAAAATATCCTACATGCATATGCCTTATAATATCAAAATACCTCTGCACCACTGTGCTGCCCCCGATCAAACATGACAAAATATAAACATCATCTGATTAACTCCAGGTGTGATCACCACCATTAATCAATAAATTACATTAAAATCAGTATAGACAGCCCAGATTGTGTGCACTCATGTGGCAGTGGCCCGGTGATTAGCACTGTCACCTCATAGCGAGGTGTGGGTTCGAATCTCACGGCCGACTGGGACCTTTCTGTGTGGAGTGTGCATGTTCCTCTGATGCAGCCGTGGGTTTATTCTGGCTTTCTTCCACAGTTCAGTGACATGCAGGTTAGTTTGTGTACTCAGCCTTAATGGCTCCAGCTCCCCCCACAACCGTCTACAAGATAAAGCTACATTCAAACTGAAGGTGTGAAAAAACGTAGCGCTCTCTATTAATTTCTATGATTACATTCATCGCAGCCGGCACCAGCACCGGACAAGGCTCTGGAAAAATGACTCTGCCCCATGCATCAAAACACTTGAATCTGCTTCAACTTTTACCCACTGGACGATGAAATCATTCAGCAAAGGCACTGCACTGACTGATCACACAAGGGAGACAATTGGTAAGTGGACGCCCACGGGAAGAAGACTCCTGTCTACCTTGTTAGCATTAGCATTCACTGCTATTAACTGTCGAATTTGGGCCACAGTTAATGTACCATAACAATACGCCACACAGACACACTGGTGGTAGAATTGGTGCTAAAGTAGAGTAGGCTACGTTATCAGCATAGCTAACCAAAGAGCAGAAACTCACGGGCTGAAAACTGAATGAAGCCACTCGCATTGACTTGTCACAATGCAACCATATCACACATGCCTACAAGACTCCCCCTGCAACCCCACAACTCCCCAATAATGTGTAATGTGACTAATAATGATAAGATTATGTGTGTGTGTGTGGGTACATGCATGTCCAGTCACCTCAGGATAGACTACAGCCTATTGCCAGCCCTGTTAACAGTATGTCAGTATGCCTGTGGACATTAACCCAGACACTTACAGGTATTCAGAACATCTGGTCCTCATGGATACTAGGTGTTTAGCTGCTAAACTCTGAAATCAGTGAATCTGTATGAATGCACAAAAACTCATTTTCTGGTCTCTTCTGTAATGGGCATTTTATTTTTACACTGCCTGCCACTACATGTGCTCATTTATATTTTTTAAACATGGATACTTGGTTTTAGTATATGCTTTGGGGTTTTTGCTGTATAAAAATTTTTGTGAGCTTTTCTTTTACGGGATTGTACAAATTAGACACATACGTAGTCCCATCTCTTCCTGTAGCTCTGTCTCTCTCTCAAAAAACAAAAAACAAAAAAACACCCAGACTAATTGTATAAACCCCCAAAACCTGTATTTGACATGTTCTCAGACTGCTGTCAAACATGGTGCTGCAGGCAACTACAATTATACTCACTGCCACTTTTCTTATCTTCATTAAATGGCATCCATGCCAGATCAAAGAGCTTGTGAGTCACAGTGAGCACAACTAAATGGTTACCTTTAAAAACAACAAAACACACAAAAACTAATATGATTATATGAAAATAAAGAGAAGGTGACTGTGTATTTGGCACAGTCAAAGAATCAAAAAGTCGATAGCCAGTCAAAGGCTACACACTTCAAATAAACTGTTGGACTTTTTGTTTTTGTTGTTGTTCACAAAAATACAATTTTTCACTTGAGATCACACTAAATTTTGTTTTTATTAAGTTTACCACCATTGCGTTTCCCAGAGCATAAAATTAAACGAGACTAAATGTTCTCGATTACAATGTAATAGTTTGTAGTTTTGACTACTAAATGATCAGTGACACTGATTTTGAGAAACTGAAACTACACAATGTAATACAATAGAATATAGTAAAGTCATCTATTAAGGTTTTAAACCTGAGCTGTTTCTTCAGTCATGTACACCTTGGTCCAGCAGTCAGCCCAACTCTCTGACTGCTTGCATACCTTCACCAGTACGATTGTGCAACATACATACAGTACAGTAAGCGTGGTTGCTAGAGGCTCACTGGACTCTATTGCAGGAAGTAGTTTGGATGTGTATGCTAAAAGGCAGCTGCCCTGTGGTGACAGATATGGTGCTGAGTGACTGACAGTCTCAGAGGCTGTGTGCCAGCTGATCCTGCCTCCTACCAACACCAGCCTGGCAATGAGAGCCATTGTTGTCACACCCCATTTCACACACTAGCTAAACTGCTGCAACTCAGCCAACCTTCCTGTGACACCCACCAGCACACGGGCTACTGGTTATACCAATATACAAACTGATGCATTTAATAGATGATCTCCTTGTGGCAAGTGACACAAGCAGTTGATATTTACATTTAGCTAATTTAAAATTCACTCTAAATTACCTACAATGCTGGAACACAAGATGTATTAGTTGTGTACAGCCATAAGGTCTGTACACCCACTCACTGCCATCTGTCTACATTTGAATAGTGCACTAAATAATAATGCATAAACATAATAATAATAATACATAAAAATAAATGAGTTTTTGTGGATAAATTGCAGATAAACTATTTTTTGAAAAGGAACCCTAGGTAAAGGGGAGAAATTGGGCATCTCCATAGGAAGCATCCAGCCACTTTTACTTTCATCACATTACCAATCTAAACAGTCCAGCAATTCTCCATCTAAGCAGTAAGTGGCAGAGTGACATTCGAGTGGGGCCAAACCCCTTTTCATCTATTGTTGCAGCTTTTGAAGTTCCTTTTCAGGTCATTAAGCTCCATTTCCCTTTCACAGAGAACTTGTGTGGCGGCTGTTTGAGCACAACAATGGACCCTAATGACTTAACGCTTCTATTTTCATTCTCTACCTCTCACCCACCCCACCACCACTTTACCCACTTCTCCATTTGCCCCCACAGTCAGCCCCCATACCTCTTTAATGGTGACTTGCACCCCTCATTTGGCTGCCCACGTTTTTATGGGGCATTGTAATGAGTTGCAGCTGTGGGGTAAAATCTGGGTGTCATGTTAACCCAGGCAGAGGAGAGTGACCTACTGAAGCGGAGGTCAACACATTGTGTTAGTGCCAGCTTAGGGTCTATTGGAGGCTATAAAAGTTATTTTTTAAAGCTACAGCATGCTGCAGGAACACCCTCCCACTCCTTCACACACACACACACCCACACACCCTTACTTAATTGGTGTGTGTAAGAGGGCATACAACTGCAAAGGAGTGAAATGGCTTTAAGGCATTAGTGATAGCCTGAGGTAGTCAAATACCACATGCCTTCAGTTATAAGCCCCTTTCAGACATGCACCCCTAGCCAGGAATTTGCCAGCTATTTCAGATCTAGGCATCACTGTCTGAACAAACCCTGGCATCTCATAGCCAGCAAAGTGTTATTTTACCTGGCTAGACCTAGTCAAATAGCCAGCTATGGCTATTCTTATTGGCTACATGTCTGAAGTGAAATGATCAAATTGCTGATAAGAGTACAGTCGAGATGATAACAGTACTACAGCACAACACACAACATTTTATGTTTCACTGCTTTGTTCTTGCTAATGCTGCTCCCTCTCTTCATTCACTCTCTAGATAGCTTGACCACCGCTGCTCTCACTCTCTCTCTCTGTATCGTATATTTTGGGAGAGACAGTGAGATTTGGGCATAAAGATAAAAAGAACGTAACATCACTAGCTAGTACAATGTATATTTTGAATGGGCACAGAGAAGACATGGTTTAGCAACATGAGTTAATGCAGAATGGCTGTAAATTTGGCCAACATGGAAATCATGGATAATGTTGTGGCTGCACCCAGCTGAGTCCTGCTATGTTTGGACAAAGCCTTGATGGAAATTTTGCTCACAGCAGCTCTAAGTCTGAACGCTAGAAATGCAGCTGCTACACAGCTACACGTAGTCCGAAAACTTCGAGGTTCCATGTCTGAAAGGGGCTATAGTGTATTAACATGGTCGGACACAAACACATATGCATACTAAAAAAGTTGCTGTTGTTACAAACTTGTTTTTAGAAAAGGGGGTGAAGGGGCCAGTTGTGAACAATCATAAAATGTGAAATGTGACCTATACCTGCATTGTAAAATTTAGAGCAGCAAGAGAGAAAAGACACACACACACACACACACTGGTGAATAATCTATCATACTACAATAACTAATATATTTACTCAGGACATCAAATATGTGTGCCCTTTCTCCAAAAGAGCTGGTCAGGGCACAGGCAGTTTATCCTCTTTCCAGCAAAAGGGGCAGGCAAAGCAGTAACTCGAGCTTGATAAAACAAAAGGCACAAAAGCAATCTCTAAAATCAAACTGACCCCTGTCACTCTCTCTCTCTGCAACTGGCGTAATCTTAATTGAATCAGCCTTACAGAAAGATGTTGACACTGAGAGATTGCACAAACCTGGGAGGCCATGGCAAGCCAGGGGAAGTGCTGGGAAAAAGAAGAAAAAATAAAAGTTGCCCCACCTATTCATTAATGTGTCTCTCTAGGTTCCACTCCCTCATTTCTCACTGTCTCAGGAAGATAATGCTCCCCGTCCCACCCCCTGACAACCAATTTGATCACTCACTGTGGTCTACTGAGGAGGCCTCCAATTTTTCAACCTTGTCCAGCTTACGCTACCAGACAATGGGCTGCCCACGCATCCCCTGTTATCACATGAGCAGCACTGTACAGTGCATCCAGCTGAGAACAGTTAAACTAACTTAGCTGTCATCCAAGCCCCCAAGTCTTGTCTTATTTTTCTAGTCAAACGTGCAAGATTGTTAATCGTTTGGTAAGTTACCATCATCCAAATCAACTGATAGTGGCTTCATATGAACAGCCAACAAAAGAAAAAGGCTTTAATGACATGTTTGTTTTCATGAGAAGCATCGACTGGCTGACACGTTCTCATGGGACCCATCCATCATGGTGCACTCCATTGTGTCTTATTGGCACCTCATGTCTAACCTTTCAGAGTCACTAATAATCATTTCTACCCTAAAGAGCTTAACAGAAAGATTGATGTAATATTTGTCACACCAGTCATTTAATTGCTCATCCACACAGTTGGTCATAAATTAAATATGAAAAAATGTGTGTGTGTGTGTGTGTGTGTGTGTGTGTGTGTGTGTGTGTGTATACTACATCATGTTATTTAAAATCATGTTGGTAGTCAATATAGAATGTTTACTCTAAGTGGAGAGCAAAATCAGTCGTTTACTGTCCATCATGTGTTGCAGTCATGACTTGCATTATGCATAATTGCCAATATTCTCTGTAAAAAAAATTCCCTGTAGTTATTTTAATTGTGTTTGTCACTTTAAAAGATTTTATTTCTAAACTATGATGTCTATAACTTCACAATCACAAGGCAAATATGCCAGATCTGTTATCAGTCTGATCACATCTGTCTCTAACAATGCTAGGTTTTCAGTTTTTAAGAAATAGGAGAGTAAGCATCCTAACGAATGCCAATGACAAGGCTATCCATGCTAGTGGAAATATCTACTAATGAGATGAGAAGTGACAGAGCTAGGAAACACCATAGTCCTGGCTTGGCTATATCTCCATATGAATGGCAGTCTGCTCCATGCAGGTGGCATGTGATAAGAGCCCTAATCTAGATGAAAGACCCCAGTGCAGGCCTCCCTTATTAGTTGTGACGAAGCAGGGGTGCGAGTTGAATGCTAATGCCCAGATCTCTCCCTTTACTTCTAACCAGCTTTCCAAGGCTAAGTCCCTTTTTTACTCTAAGCAAACCAGTGTAAACAAGGCCAAAACACATTGCCAAGTGGATCACATCAAAAGCTGATATGGCCAGCATGGGCTCTGCTGCAGGAAGAAAGGCCTTACATTCACTAGAATGTAAGGCCTTTCTACTGTAGTGTGTGCCATCTGATTTGATCGGGCCTGTCTTGTGTACATGTTCTGGACAAGAGCGGAGATGCCAGATTCTGCCTTGGGGCAACTATCATACATTATGCATGTGCATTATTCATATAATTATTGATAACACTTTTCACATTGATGATTATTCATTCATTAATTATTGCAGTCCCTAATGTGTTGGTATTAAAAATATTGTTATTAACATCAAGCCATTTGAAGAGTGTCTGTGGTCCCAGTGGCCTCTGCCTTTTTGGTTATTTCAAAGCCTGATGTGGAAATAGAGGATTGTGGACAAGGATGGAGCAGAAAGGGAAGGAGTTATGAAGGGAGGGGAAAAGAGCTCTACATATGCTCCAAAATGAAGGAGATGCAAATGTTTGCCAAAATTGTTTTGAGAAATTGTAGTCCCAGAGCTGTGGCAATAGGGGCTGAGTAGGAGTACATTCTTAGAGCTGAGCCATAGCGTAGGATGCTAACAGGGCAGAGGCTGAGGCATACCCTGGAGTACCTCTGATGGCAGGCTGGGTGTTTGATAGCAAGGCTGGCACCTGCTCTGTTTCTTCAGCCTCCCCTTCCTCACCTTCACCCTCACTCCTGGTACACATACACACATATGCACACACCCATCCTCTACCCCCCTCTGCCCTGAATCTCTACTATCTTTTTGATAGATCACAACCAAGAACATGGAGGGTAGGTCAATGCATCAATGCTAACCTAAATAATTCATTCTGCATGTGTACATAGTCTTAATTACAGTTAATTATTTATAGCCCCTACACCATTGGAGCAGTATTTCTTCCAGCAATTGTGGAGTTGATTTTGGCTGATTCTTAATGTGCTTGGAACAGCAGCATGAATAGAAGAGTTTTTTTCCAACATGAAAATAAGCTTTATTAAAGTATTTTTGCCACAGCAAAATAATATTCTTTTAAATTATTCCTTATGTCACCACAATAATTTGTGATTACGCAGTTGTACTAATAATTCAACAGTAAAAGTGATTGGTTACATTTTTTGATCCACTTCTTTCCACAGCTTCTATTTTCATATTGTATCTTATGTATTTAAAACATGAAGAAATAGAAAACAAGACATTTTAGTTTGAGCATTGAGCCACCACTAACATTATTGAATGTTGTCAACTTGTTTTGACAAAAATGATGCTATATTAATTAGTTCCAGCTGGTTCTTTTTACAGTACCAAGCTAAGCCACCACCAACAAAATGTGACATGTTCTGATGGTTTTTCACATTAAAAGCCTAATTCTGAATAAAAGGCTGCAGACAGTGTTTCAGTACATGAGTCCAGGACTTTGAATGGAGTCTGATTCCAGTCCAGATTTTCAGGACTTGTGACTTGACTTGGACTTAAGCACTGATGACTTGGACTTGGACACAAACTCAAGCATTGATTGCATCCAAATTCAGAAGCTGGAGACAAGGACTCTGATTTTGTTGTAATAAGCCATAATAATGCTTAAGATACTGATATTAAAACCTAGTTCACCCACATCATGCTGTATCCAGCATGCTTTCATTGAGGCATACACTCCACCTTTCTATAAATTATTTTTATGTATCAAATTGCTATATGATTATGCAATACACTATTAGAAAGTTTGGAACATAAAATGGTGAGAGCTGTGTCTATTGTGTTTAATTTAGACCTTGATGGCTCTGACTTGGGCAACAGGGACTTGATTCTGCCTCAACTTGGGCTTGACTCAACCTCGACTTGAACTTGACTCGAACTTGACTCAGACTTTCCTTTGGTGACTTGTACTGGACGGGGACTTGAACACAAGGAACTTGAGTTGTGGATGTAACTACGTATTGTAGTGCCTGACACAGGTGCCAAAAAAATCCTGAGCCCGCGTGATTATATCACTTAAAGAAAAGTGATGATTCTTGATGCAGTGCAGTCTGAGGGATCAGAGAGCACGGTCATCCAGCTTAGGCTTGTGCCATTGCCCTTTACACTGAAACCCCACCAAGTTCTTTGAATCTTTTAATTATTTTATGCACCATAGAGGGTGACACAACCAAATCCCTTCCTATGTTTCTTTGAGGAACATTGTTTTTAAACATTTCAATAATTTTCTCACCCATATGTTGGCAAACTGTTGGTCCTCGATCCATCTGTAGGCTCAGCCTTTCCTGGATGCGACTTTTATACCAAATCATGATGCAGTCACCTGTTGACATCACCTGTTTCAAATGGAATCATCATTTCATTGTTTTACCTCATTTCTAGCCCTGAAATGCAACTGTCCCACTTTTTTTGGAATGTGTTGTAGGTGTCAGAATTGAAGTGAGTGTTTATTTTGAACAAAGAATAAAACCGATGGGGTATCACATCAAATAATGTGCTGCTGTATTGGTTTTATTGTAATACAGAACACAACTGATTTACAAATCATCATTTTCAGTTTTAATTTTGACATACTGTCCCAACGTTTTCTCATTTGGGGTTGTATAAGCCTTGAATAATTTCCCTAATAGATATGGCATGCTACAAAACTTATGACTAGCTAGCACTTTGCATTTCAGTGTATATTATCCAGCTGATGAGTCAAACAGAGTAAAGCTCCCAGGAATCCACAACTTCATTTATTCTTCCATACCAAACTATGATGAGGTTGGACAGCGGGATTTGTACTAATGTAGCTAAGCATAATTACCGGCTTAGTCAACAAGCCTATGATCTGTGCATAGTGGAAAAGAGAAAGAGACAGGCAGACAAAAAATCATCTACATTCCAGTGTCAGTATCAGATTGCCAGGGTATTCCTTGGGTTTGATCCCCATTCAATAAATAGTAAATCTATTGTTGTTTCAAAGCAGGACTGCAGTATATCGTCTGTGTAGCACATATAAGCTGCTGAACTCTGAGTCAACTATTTTGTGAATCAACATTATCATTCCAAGCTCCTTTGCTGCAGCTGAAACATTAGCCCCTCTCAGGGCTGGGGCTTTCTGGGATGTTTCCAGTCTAGCCGCCAGCGGGGCTCGTCCAGGGACTGCTGGAGCCAACTCAGCGATCCAGTTACCCTTTTGTGTGTTGCATTACAAAGAGAGCACATTTGGTTGCGCTAATCATCTGTAATGCTATTGCCATCGATAAAGTGTGTGAAACATCATTCTTGAGCAATATTCCTCAAGTCATTTAGCCTGGTAATTGACTTTTAAAGCAGTCTGAGCTGTGGAGTGATACTACATACCAGGTGGGCTGGATAGAAATATATCTATCATTTCTTTGTGTGTGTTGTTGTGATGGGATGGTTGCAAAAGATCAAGAGATGATGTTGATGGGAGGTGGAGACAGGCAGCTTTCAGCTTCCCAAAAACAGGGGCATCTTTGCTCCTTCACTCTCTCGCCCTGTGTGTTAGTTTAAAGCAGATGATGCAGAAAGCCTCTCTCCTGAGCTGCGGAGGCAGCATATTGATTTTGTCTTAGGTGAGGTCTTTGAAACCTCATTTATTTCTGTTGTCATCATGGTGGAACACCAGTGTCTGACAAGCTGGTGCCCCCCCCCCCCCAGTAACTATCCTGGTGGCTATCTTGGATACTGTTGAGGGATGCTAATGTGTGTGTGCATTAGCACTGTCCTCTTCTAGTAACACTATTGCAGTGATTGCATGATAAGATGTATGAGGTCAGATAATGTTGCTGCTGACTAACCATTGTGCTGTTTAAATAAAGCCCTGTGTTTAAGCACTGATCTGCTCTTATTAGGTTACAGTGCAAATACAGAGGAGCGTCCCAGGTGAACCTGCCACCTTGGCATGTGGGTCACAGTGAGACACGGCACTCCTATGCCCAAAGCTCTTTGGGTATATGATGAACTGTGGATGATGCAGTCCAAGTTTCCTTACTTCACAATCTTTAGTGATGAATGATTGAATGCAATTTTCAATGACAGGGGTCATGAAATGATAACTATCAATTAAACGGCATTTTCCTAGGGGCATGTACTAATCAAGAATGGACAAGTCATGAAGCTTAAGAAAGGATTTATGCTTTTTTTTTGTTTTAATCTAAGCAAGACTGGCATAATCAAACCAAACATGATACATTGTGTGAGTAAGCTCTTGCTTGGCTCACAGCACCACCCTGCTTTCATCAGCAAACAAAGCCTGATTGACAACAAAAAGCATGCAAAGCAAACCTGCCCGCTGACACTGACTCACACTTACAGCACCTCAGAGTAAATGGCCCTCTTAAAAGAAACCCACACAATTACATTTCTATCAGCCACAGGGCAGAGATTTCTATGTATACATAAGTGGCTGTTGGGAGTTTTTTTTTTCATTAAACCGAGTGAAATTATGCACAAAGACGTGGTTCTATGTAATTAAACTAATTAAAGAACATCATTAATAAAATATCAGTAAAGCCAGCTGTTTACAGTGTGTGAAGGGGCCTGGGGATGTGAGGAGATTGGGAGTGGAGGGGGTCGGGGGGACAGAAAGTGTATTTTTAATATGTGCTTTTAAGGGTTCCCTGTGGTGAAGGTCTTTCTCCAGAGAGCGGGGTCCCATATACAGTCCCTGT
>NW_018127897.1:2159619-2160653 GCF_001952655.1 Monopterus albus | reverse complement strand
TTCTGTTGGAAAAAAACAGCACTGACCCTCCAGGAAGGTGCCGTGTGTACAATGCTGACAAGGATTTATAGTAATGAGAAATATTTACATGCACTCATACATTTCTGGTTGACTTCTAACCTATTCACTTAAAATAAACAACAAATGATGGTTTTGTTCTTGCTAATTAACAACAACAACAACAACAATAATGCACATTCATAAAGTTTTAGGAATTTCTTTCATTTGTAGTTTTGTAAATATCCTTAAGTTTAATACTTTTTAAATTATGTTTGTCAACATTTAATCCTTTGAGTCATTATTCCTATTTTAAAGACTTTCCTCCTCTAAGCTTCTGCTATTTTAATTTAAGCATTAACACAGTATAAGTCAAACAGATAAAGCTAGAATGAAAAATTTAGTTTGAATACTTATATAAACCTGAAGTACATAAAGTTTTAGGCAGGTTAAACCTGGACATAATTCATTAGAATTTTTAAACGGTGTTCTCATGTCACTTACCATGAGAATGGGCCTTTTCTCAGCTAATAAATGAGGGATGATTGGAGGTAGTCAGAGTGCTGATAAGGGAGCAATGGACATAGCAAAACAAAACCCAATTAATAATGCATTTGGTTCTGACTGATTGGCCCTGAGGACAGGGCTGCTGAAAAATGAAGGTTATACTGTATGTCCTCCTCATGTGGTCAGTGATCCCTCTGTGCCACCCACCCAATGTTCAGTGCCCACTTCCATAAACTGTGAAATGGCACACTTAGACCCAGTGCAAGAATGAACTGTAAGACTAGAATAAGTCATCTTTACACATAGTTGCATTTGGTTGTGTATCACTGCATACTAAATAATTACATACACTTTGGTTTAATAAACACGTACAATACATACACACATATATGCACATACACACACAAACGAGGAGTGAGGAGTATATGTGTGTCTGGGGGTGTCTATGTGACAAATGGTTGTGGAGGTGACCTCTCTTAGGAGCAGTCACTGGTGATGGCCTGCCTGTGACCCTTGGCCACTTAGACACA
>NW_018127897.1:2144684-2159595 GCF_001952655.1 Monopterus albus | reverse complement strand
CCTCCTCTCTCCATCACCTCTCTGCGTTAGCCATTCATAAGGCTCTCATCAACTTCAGACCACAGGTATCACTCCATCACTATGCATTTATCAGGGGCTGGTGTTATCAGCCAGCAGGACCTGAATATAGAAATAGGATCCCTGCCACTGATAAGGACAGCCTGGATTATTCATCAGATAGACATGGAGGAACCTTAACAGACCAGAACATTCTGTCATTGTTTTGCAGCGGTGCTGATTGAAGAAGAGCTAAGGAGGGGGCATGCAGTAGAAAAATACATGTGTGTTTGTATGTTCATTAGTAAGCAGCATGGCCAGAATAGAATATGAGTATAGGTGACCACTTGGATCTCTTCCCTGACTGCTTAACGTTTTGCAAACACCTGTTTTACACAGAAACACACACCCCTGAACTCCAACTTAATCATCCAGCAGTCCAAAGTCACAGCTCATAGAAAAATATAATAACGTTCTTTTGTTGTGACAATAACATAAAATATAAAAAACAACTTTCTGATTCATGTGATCAAAGCATGCACATGTACATAGGTGTACACTCAACCAAAATTAACTCAAAAAGGCATTATATGTGTGCCCGTGCTGTACATGTATGCACACATGATGAGACTCATATACACAGGCCTACACACAAAACATTCTTTTCTTAGGATGTGTTCAAACTAAATCAGGCCATTCCTAATTAGGACCCCGCTATCTGAGCTCTTTCTTCAAAGGCAGCCCCTCCTGTGCTAATCTGAGGAATCGCTTCATTATGAATTCTTTAAAGTCCCACCCAGCTGTCAAGCAAGCTTGTTGAGAGGGCTGTTATTAGTGCGGCTAATACAGCAGGCACAAAACTTGGTTTGTTGTTCTGTGTTGCGCTCGCACTCACACAAACATGCACACAGATTGGGGTGAACAAGTTGACCCGAGATGAGTTTGTCAGCCTCTGATGTGCTCAGGTGTGTTGACTCTTTACAAAAGGAGTATTGACACTACTAGGAGGGTTCCTGAAAAATCCCTTGCACTAAGAGATAGGCCCGCCACAGCTTATCTTATCAAATGCATTATTAGTTGCAATTGGCAACACTATCAAAAGAACGCTGGCTGACAAAAGAGGCCCTGTCTAATGCCTGCAATACAGCACACCTCTGTTGGCTGTTTAGTGATTTATATGAGCGATTTAAAATGGCTTTTGGTTGGGCTTTGATAAGACACAGATGTAAGCATGTGTGCAGCTGACACACTCAGCTGAGTAGAAACTCACTGCTACACACAGCTGAGAATCAACAAGGGCTACCAGTTGTAGTAATGGGCTCATATGATGTCTACTTTTATAGTGTGCATGAAGTTAATAGTTCATAACCTCTGCTGCTCTGTCCTGTAATCACACATGATCTAGTTGGCATGATGAGTTGTATTTCAAAACATGACATACTGATAACAACCCACCAACCAAACAAACAACAGATAAATATTATGGCACTCACTATCCAGTATTTATCTATTTATTGATGAAAACTCGTCATTTACAATAAACAGATGACTAAATAAAAATGAAACAATCAAACTAAAATCATGAAATGAAAGGCTATGTTAGCTCATGCAGGAGTAAATAAAGCCAACCTGTCATTTAACATTTATACTCATGATGTACAGAAGGACGATGGACCCTAATTGAGGAACCCATTAAACAGACATTTCAGACATCTGGGAAATTGGCCCATAATGAAAAACAAACTTTAATGGTTATCTCCTCTTGCCCAAGTAGATATAAACAATCACTGAAAGCAACCACACAGTGTTTAAAGTCAAACCTTTCATTTCATATTCTGAAATAAGTTAGCATTTCCCACTTTAGCTTCTATTGAATAATAATACCCAGCTACAACATCCTGTTTCAACAGGGATTACATCATATTACAGAAGCAAAGATACAATTTTATGTTTATTAACATTTACAAATAAAGGCAGCTTTTACTCTGCTATGTTTTAGCAGCACAAAGTAAAATTTCATATGTAATGATGTAAATGATGTATATTGAGCAGCAGCACTGGAGACAGCATTGATCATATTCATCATGACAGTGAGTTGTACTCACTCTAAAATAGAACTTAATCCAACAGTTCTGAAACCTGCCCTAACATTGTAGTTGACGCTGTCCTACTGTATGTAGCCTTTTACTATGGATACAGGGGCCTAATAATAGTATCTGACATCCCTGACTCCTCAGACAGCCTGGTATTCATTCACACATGCAGACAGCTAAATAGATTTTAATTGCTTCTCCAAATAGCTGTGGTAGTATGTGGGAATGGTTCTCAATCACAAGAGCACAGGATTGCCTAAGAGATCACTGTCTGTACACACAGACACAGATACCCACCAATAATATGCATACTGTACACCCATGACACGTGAAAGTCAATAACACAGAAAGGTTAGAGGTAAATGCAGTGGTAGCAGGATAGCAGGAGCCACAGAGGAATGGATACAAGCTTTTAAGACATGACTTTCTGACCTTTTAAGTTAACAATATTTTGTTTCCCTAACCCCAAATCTAAACCTCAGCCCTCTTAATCGACAAGAGCCAGTGCTGGCAAGTCTCTGAGTCTCTTACACCCTTTTTTTCTGGTGTATAGATATGATCAAGTCTCCTGCTTATTTCACAGGAATATCAGGGACATGAAATCCTTGTTAAGCAGCTCATTGTCACAGGCCGAGTCCTTGATTGGCAAGCTTGACAGTGCACATGCTACTTACAGTCTTTCACACATTCAGCGAGGCCCATATGCTGGACCAAAACAAACCACAGTGCTTTGTGTCTGCACCTATGGAGCAATTGTATCATGCTCAAATATCCATTTAATCACCAAATCTCAAGTTACCCAACACTTAATAAACATCAGATTAGTGCATTCTTTGCAATAACCAACGCACATTTCCACTTCAGCTGGTCCCACTGGGATAGATCTCATAATCGGCATAACCAGCCATGTTAAACGGTCACAACAAGGAACGTCATCTGCTCTGCATCTAGCTGTCGGCTGTAAAGATCTGCTGGGTCACTCTGCAGCCATTGTTGCTGAGGAAACTCAGCTGCCTCTGCCCTTATGCCAACATGATCCCCTCCTCTTTGGAAAGATGATCTCCATAACCTTTTGTCAAGAGTTCATCAGAACCACATTTGGCAATATGCACATTGTTCTTGTGCATAGTGAAATGACAGTGAGAAAGAGAGAGTGCAAGAGGCAGAGCATAAATGCATGCTGTATGGTTGAAATTAGTGTGCGGTGTGAATGACAATAGGAAGAGATGTCATACTGAAAGGTTACTTGGGTTACGCCGCCAAGTCTGTCTGTTGCCTTCAGGGAGCTCCAATCACTTTACCTAATAATTATCTACCCACAAAAGGCCCTGTTAAAGTTCCTGTAAAATAAACCTTATACTATTGAGAAAAAAGAGGCCCTTTCTTTTAATTAGGGCCATCCATCTTAACCTTGTCTACCTGTGGTGAAGTGAAGGTAGCCTAGGTCAAGCTCTGAAAATGCTCTTCCCTATTGTCTTGTTCTGACAGTGACTAGAGTACAATGTTGCCTACTCACCACGACAAGCCTTTTGTTGTCTGCTCGCTGGCTCCTGGTAGGATTTGCTAGTGAATGGGGTTTTTTTTTCACAGTGACACAATACTTTCAATTCACAATGGGAACCCAACACTGCACGCATCATGGTTGTGTGTGAAACATATGCAGCGGGTAACTATAAAAAATTAAGTGTAAGCTCATATCATTTAACAGCTGTTGGTGTGACATATCAGTCTTGCTCCTGAATGGACAACTTGAGGCTTGTGGGAACAATGTTTTTTTATTGGGTGTTGCTGAAAGTAGTATCCGGGATTACATGTTTTTACACCTAATCCCTTGCTCTGCAGCTTGATACACCTCTGCGCATACACCCTGTGTGTATGTGTTTGTGTTTGGCTGCATTTAGAGTTTAGTGTGTCTCATAGTGTGTTATCGCCCATGTGTGTTTAGTCAAACACCAGACAGGGTGATGTTGTGTTTAGAATCTGTGTCTCTTCTCCTAAAGCTCTGAGGTGAGGAGTAGGGCCTGATGATCAAAAGGAGTGTTTGTTTTTACTTCCCGACCCCGAGAGGGAGAAATGCCATGTCCCTCCAGAGCACAGACGGGCAAACTGCCTCACACTGATCAGCTCTCCTGAGAGGAATGCTTTCCCTTGTGTGTACATGTGTCTTGAGTGTGTGTTATGTGTGCTACTGTTTCATTGTTTCCTTTCCCTTCATATACTCTCATTCTTCCCTCCTTTCAGGTGCCGCTGGCAGCTACCTGGAGCTGACACTGATGTGTGCTGTCACCTCTGCTGCAGCTGGAGGTTGAAATGAAACACTCACACACATATACACACATAGGACTCACAGTCACGGGCCTTTGCATGGTATATACTGTCTTCCTCCTCATCATCCTCCTTCTCCTCTTCACTACCTCCATATCTCAGCCCACTGTATCCAACCCACAGTGCACTGCGTACACTTTCATCTGTGCTGAGGTGGCGTGGTCGTATATTATTCATGGGTCGTGCGATCTGAGGCGCGTCATATGGCAGAAGTAATAAGATGGAGTACTGGTGGGGAGATGATGAACACAACAGTGGAGAGAGAGACGTGAGCTTCCCTCTGCCGTTGCCTTGCACCGCTCTCTTCACTTCATACACATGTTGGGGCATCGCACAGCTTTGATTTATACTGCAGTGGATGGCCCAGAATGGGACAGCACAACAGGTGTTGTTTTGAAACAACAGAGGCCATTCCAGTGAGTCGTACATTCTGGATTTGTTGAAGACAGATGAGACTTATAATGTGGTGTATCCACTAGGTATAACTTTAATTTGTCTTTCATTTGATCTTTTTGTGACACTGCAAGGAAGCTCTGCAGCACTTCTTTAACTCTTTCTTGGACCATGGCACTGCATACAGGCAAGCTGCCATCTTGCTATTCTTATATTCTGCCCCTTCTATAGTAACCTTACAGTTATTAAATTTTCAATTAATATTAAGAAAAATATTGTTTTGGTAAAATAAAGGTATGTATTTAATGGTGGATCAGGTCAAGAAATTAGTAACTGTTCCATCACATGCTAGAGCAAGACTTTTGACCTCCCACAATGCCCTTCAGCTTTGCAAGGGGAGCTGGGGGGCCAATTGAGGGTGGAGGGCAGGGTAGAGAGCAGACCAGCTGACCACTTTTGGCGTATCAGAGTCTGAGCCCCGGTGTGCAATGTCTGGAGGCGACATGTTGTTAACCACCTGGCCCCACTGGTTGACCCACTAGAGTGAGAGAGGGAGGAACAAGGAGGAGGAGGAGGAGTAAGAATAGCTACTACAGCCATTTGCTCATCAATGGAGGGCATCACTGCCACTTAACACAGCTTATTGATTTACCCAGCCTGCAGGGCCTCTGTTGTGTGTCCATTTTCTATTGATCATTTCAGGTCTATTCTTATTGATCGCTTTCACTCCCTCCTAACCACTGCTGGCCTCTGTCTGCTCCACCAGGGGATTTTTTTAAAACAGTCATTTGAAATTATAATCTGTGTGAGTAAATGTCATAATCGCCCTTATAGGCCTGGTGGAGATTGACTAGAGAGCAGAGGTCTCTGAGGTTAACGACACTGGTCAATACTGATCTGTTTGTATTATAGCCAGTGGAGTGGTCACTCCAACTGACACAGCCAACCTCAGGTCTGTCCTCCGCATCTGAGCTTTTTAAACGGCCTATACAATCGTTATCACCATACTATATTCACTGAAGGTGCAATATAAACTAATATTCTTAACATAACAGAAGTAATTCAGTTGTTATTGTTGCAACCAAGAACGCTTATCTGTGGAGTGCGTGTAAGTGAATGAAGAGTGACGCACTCGCCGACTGCTCATCAGTGCTTCATAGGTTAGATCATTAGATCCAAAGTGACAGCACTACACAAGGATGGGTAGTGGGGGTTGCTTAGATAAAGATTGGCTTATTGCTATTGATTCTCCTCCCCCTTGGGCTTATTCTGTTGCCATGGTTATAGCAGGTATTTGGGGGGACAAGGTATGAATCCAGAGAGAATGATGTAAACATTATGATTCTGACACATTTGAAAAAGAATTACGGCACTGTAGATAACATCTGTCATGCTATAATCATTACTCTAACCCATAACTGTGCCTATGCTTTAGCTGAATCAGTCAGGGTTTTTGGTGTGAACACATAGGGGCCTGAAAAATTCCCATTGCAGCTCAAGTTGGACTGCCAAACTCCTCAGCTGTCTTTCTAAAGCAGGATGAAATAAGAGCAGGCCTCAAAAGCTCTTTGATCTTTTACTGCCACGGTCAGGGCTGAAATGACACGTAAATGAGGGAGGAATGAGTTTTCATTTTGTCAACCTGTTCTGTTATTGTAAAGCAGGGCCCTTTGATATGACATGACATGAGATTGTTTTAAGTGCCCACACCAGTGGAACGGCTGAGCATGCTTGTGTGTCACAGCCAAAAAGCTGTTCAGCAACATTACATGCAGATATTTGCAGGAGCTTACCTTGACAGAATGAGTGCATGTCAGCCAGTGCAAGAGTTTACATTTCATTTGTTGGTGTAAACATGTATGTGGGGAAATTACGTACGTGCATGTATATTCTTCAGCAACTTAGCAGTGTATGTGAGAGTTCTTTGCATCATGTCTGCATTTCGTCTACTCCCCAAACACACCTGCTGGCTGTGCAGTGCTGCAGAGAGATGAAGAGAATTCTCCATCAGCATGATAGGAAAGAAAAGCAGCAGTAGTAAATACCTGGCTAAAAGGAAGCAGCCTCTGTAGCTGTTTACAGCACTCTGATTTCCAGAGGAGTGGAACGGATGCTGGAGGTACATAAAGGTAACAAAACATGATCATTATGGGATGCATTTGTACTAAATCGCTGTACAGAACATCTCCTTCCGAGTGCTGACATCACCCACGCATTGTTCCGACTACACAGAGAAACCCCCGGAGCTGACAAAGGCAAAGGAAGAAGTGGAGGGGAGGAACATCGGCTGCCATATCCATCGCTCAAGTCTCGACTTGTGTTCAGTAGTTCAATATTACACCCACTCCACCCATTTTTCATTTGAACCTGACAGTTGTTTCTGAAGCACTGTACTCCATATCACAGGGAGGAAATGAGAGCGCTGAATTCCACAAGATGTGAAAGGTGAAAAAGGGAGAAAAACACCCCCCCAAGAAAAAAAAAAAAGAAAAACACCCAAACACAGAGTGAAAACAAATACATAAATAAATAAATCAAGAATAGGAGCTACAGCTGAGAAGGGAAACATTGCAAAAAATTGCAGTGAGGAGATTTTAAATTGCGGTTCTATCAATAATTTAGTTACCTGAGACAGTGTTTTTGTTCACCATAAGGTTTGATGTGACTGAGAGACTAAAGATTAGGGAGACTTTTTTATTATTGATGCTGTGGCGCACAGCTCACATCTGGCTTTACACTGCCAACCCCCAAGCAATGCACAGCAGTCCCCACTGGAAAATGACTGCAATACTGTCAGTTGTCTACACAGTGGAATTGTTAGTGGCAGATGCTGTCAGGTCCAGGTTACAGAGCCTTGTGAAATTCCAACAGTTTCTCCTCAGAGCTAATACAGACAGTTTACAAGTTATCGCCTGCACATGTTAAAAGGGAACGTGTCTTTGCTGCTAATTAAATTGCTTGTGTCAATCTTAACTGCTTTTAGCTGGCATAAGTCACTTAGCATGAATTGTAAAGGCTACTCCATGGATTCAAATTTGGGTTTGATGGTTTGACTTTGAGGTTTTGACCTGGCTGGATAGATGGAGACATAAAATGCTTTAGGCTTTTTTATAACCTCAACCAGACCTTGTAACACACCCCATGATTCAGAGTCTTGTTATGCCTCCTAATGCCATGTCAGTACCAATGCTCATGGTTAGCATCACTCCTCCCTACCTTCATCAGTAACTCGGCCAAGCACAAATGACCCTTCCCAGTGCACTGGGGGCTGGCATGAACTTAATCACTTGAGCAAATTGAAACCACTCACTCTGCAGTATTTTTACAGGGGTATAGCATATGACCTCAACCTACACGGACTGACCTCAGCTTTTGAAACAACTCGAGGCCTAAAAAACACACTAATGCTTTTTCGCCCTCTCATTATTAGGTCAGAATTCCTAGCTTACCCCACTTGCTGCATGATTTATAACACTGTTGCAATCCTCAGAGCTGACATATATGTAGAGGACATGGTTAAAGTGGTGTGTTCTGTGTGAATGTGTTTTCATCATTCAGGAGATTCACCACCTTTTGAAGGCCTTCTTGAGCCTGTAGTGAAGTTTCCGACCCTGATTACTGGTTCCCAGCTCTGGCTCCTGTCATTCAGGGGAGTAGGGTCAACAGTCCTCAGTAAAAATACCTTTAGCCAACACCACAATTGATCTGACAAACTGTGCTGGTACTTAAAGGGAAGATATATATTTTTCTATCTTAATTTTGTACAAGTCATCTGCAGCTACTCAAGTGGTAAAAGACAAAAACTAAACAAAAACAAGGCAGACAAGTAACAGGCTAGCTGTTAGTCCATGTTTACCTGTTTCTCCTTTTTTGTTCTTTATCCCACAGCTCAGGGGTGAAGATGTCAGGAGTATTGAAGGACTTACACACACGTTTACCATGATCTGCTTTCACTCAGACTTTGTCATGTCACGGTGTTGTTAGACAAAAGACTTACATGTTCGGACAACATACTCGTAGGGGCTGCTCCTCAAGTGTTGGAATTCCAGGGCACATGGGGGCTCCCTTATGAAATCCCCAATGCTCTTTCTTGACCCTTCTTAATCACAAACAGGCTAGCACATTGTACTGCTACTGCACCATTAATACCTCTTCAAATAATAAGTATTTCATCCTGATTTACAGAGGCAGTAAAACTCTTCAAAGTGCAGTGCAATCTTTCATTAAGGATCCCGAAGAAGGTGTCAGCCATATCTGTTCTTCGTTATCTTTAATCACTCAGTGTTTTACCTCTTCATTTTATTGTAACAGAGGTCATAACAAGACCCTTGTTAAAAGACTGACCCTCCCAACTTTCAGATTATCTTGTTAACACAGTCTTACAAGCTTTTTTTGAGTACATGTGCACAAAAGGGTAAATCACTTTTGTCACTGTCTTACATTTCTTTTGCCCATTCTTGCTCTTTATTTACAGTGGGTACAGAAAGTATTCAGACCCCCTTAAATTTTTCACTCTTTGTTATATTGCAGCCATATGCTAAAATCATTTAAGTTCATTTTTTTCCTCATTAATGTACACACAGCACCCCATATTGACAGAAAAACACAGAATTTTTGACATTTTTGCAGATTTATTAAAAAAGAAAAACTGAAATATCACATGGTCATAAGTATTCAGACCCTTTGCTGTGACACTCATATATTTAACTTAGGCTCTGTCCATTTCATCTGATCATCCCTGAGATGGTTCTACACCTTCATTTGAGTCCAGCGGTGTTTGATTATACTGATTGGACGTGATTAGGAAAGCCACACACCTGTCTATACAGGTATGTGCCAAAAAATTAGAATATCAAGGAAAAGTCCATTTATTTCAATAATTTGTTTCAAAAAGTGAAACTTGTATGTTATATTAGTTCGCACTTAAGGTTCCTAAGAGCACAGTGGCCTCCATAATCCTTAAATGGAAGACGTTTGGGACGACCAGAACCCTTCCTAGGGCTGGCCGTCTGGCCAAACTGAGCTATCGGGGGAGAAGAGCCTTGGTGAGAGAGGTACAGAAGAACCCAAAGATGACTGTGGCTGAGCTCCAGAGATGCAGTCGGGAGATGGGAGAAAGTTGTAGAAAGTCAACCATCACTGCAGCCCTCCACCAGTCGGGGCTTTGTGGCAGAGTGGCCCGACGGAAGCCTCTCCTCAGTGCAAGACACCTGAAAGCCCGCCTGGAGTTTGCTAAAAAACACCTGAAGGACTCCAAGATGGTGAGAAATAAGATTCTCTGGTCTGATGAGACCAAGATAGAACTTTTTGTCCTTAATTCTAAGCGGTATGTGTGGAGAAAACCAGGTACTGCTCATCACCTGTCCAATACAGTCCCAACAGTGAAGCATGGTGGTGGCAGCATCATGCTATGGGGGTGTTTTTCAGCTGCAGGGACAGGACGACTGGTTGCAATCGAGGGAAGGATGAATGCGGCCAAGTACAGGGATATCCTGGACGAAAACCTTCTCCAGAGTGCTCAGGACCTCAGACTGGGCCGAAGGTTCACCTTCCAACAAGACAATGACCCTAAGCACACAGCTAAAATAACGAAGGAGTGGCTTCACAACAACTCCGGGTCTGTTCTTGAATGGACCAGACAGAGCCCTGACTTAAACCCAATTTAGCATCTCTGGAGAGACCTGAAAATGGCTGTCCACCAACGTTTACCATCCAACCTGACAGAACTGGAGAGGATCTGCAAGGAGGAATGGCAGAGGATCCCCAAATGCAGGTGTGAAAAACTTGTTGCATCATTCCCAAAAAGACTCATGGCTGTATTAGCTCAAAAGGGTGCTTCTACTAAATACTGAGCAAAGGGTCTGAATACTTATGACCATGTGATATTTCAGTGTTTCTTTTTTAATAAATCTGCAAAAATGTCAAAAATTCTGTGTTTTTCTGTCAATATGGGGTGCTGTGTGTACATTAATGAGGGAAAAAATGAACTTAAATGATTTTAGCATATGGCTGCAATATAACAAAGAGTGGAAAATTTAAGGGGTCTGAATACTTCCCGTACCCACTGTATCGCTCATCTCTATCTGATATGAACTAATGTTATAGTATAGCATGAAAGAAAATCAGCTCATACAACAGATAAATTGTATAACTCATGGGTATTCAGAGAGAGTAAGAGAATGATGATAAGTAAAACTTTTTTTTTAACACAGCATAATAATTGACATATCACTCAAAGAGTCCCTTTGTATGAGCTTTTCAATAGCCTCACCACTGAATCATGGTATTGATATCCTGATGTAAGCCCACTCCTTTTTGTCTCAACAGGACTAGGTTGGGTGTATTCAGGGTCCGGCCCATGACACTGACCACTGTCTAGCACTGTGACATAGGGATTGGGTATCTCAGCTGAGGTATTTGACCTACATGACCTTTGCCCCTTTGATGATTGAAGTGGTGGCTATCTCTGCTCTGGTGCTCCAGCCCAGAGACAAGGTGACAAGTCTTTAAGGATCTCTCTGTTTGCAGGATTTTGGAGAGTGTAGAAGCGCATCAGGTACAGGCGCCTGTCTTGGTGGGATCATTGTTGTAATCTGTCTTTTGGCCTTAGGCCTAGAGACATTTTGGCCAGTCAGGAGAGAAGCTGGCGGTGACCTTGAGTGATCTCCATGAGTGTCACTATGGCTAGTTTTCTTCAAGGCAACATCTTACTCATGTGACCTGGATGGGTGACTTAGCTATGGCTTCAGTAACTTGTAATGTACTTTGTTACTTTGGTGGACTTTGTAAACACTCATTTTAACATGTGCAAAGTCAGTGGCACTGGTTGTAAATTGTATACATTTAATTATTCGTATTTTAGTTTGTTTTTCAAAGGCAAGGTGACCCAATGAATAGTTTATTTTTATTATTGTCTTTATATTATTACCACAATGCTAGTTACACCAAATCTTATTCCTTTTAGCATTGATACATCCAGGTGCTATGTTTCACTTCAACCAATCTAATTAGCTCTCTTAGTTTTCACCTTGTCTGTGCCTCAAGGTCAAACAACTTTTCTCTCTTTAGTGGTCTCAGATGTTGCTATGCTGCTCTCAGGGTCATTCTTTCTAATCCCCAGTTACTCAGTCCTGGTGGATTTCTCCCATGGGCAGGTGAAACCAGATCCCAAACCCTGATGCTGGGCCAAGATGTCCGTAGAGATAACTATCCTGAGCCCACTCCCAGTCCAGGGTCTTAGGCAAGAATTCAGAGATACATCATCACAAATCCATTAAGGCCAGCCCACTACTTTAAACACTAAGTCCAGCTGCAGCCACGAGACCTTATAGACACAGCCTGGGGTCCCAGGATCTTGGTTATAACACCCCCTTCCCAGCCCTGGTTTCTCCTGGACTGTACTCCTCAGTCATAGGTTGAGTACTACTTGTCTCTATCAGGTCTCTATCTAAATAAAGTAGAGTGAAATATTATTTTTCATTCATGTATTATGAGAGGTGAACTAAGAGGCACATCCACTTTGTTTAAAAAATTTACGAAGACTCAAATCAGTCTGTGTTATCAATATTACCTAATATAGTCCTGCCATTGTCCATGGCAAATCAGAGTGGTGAAGTGTTCATTAAAACCTAAGACAACGATGGCACCAGCAAGACACCAACTGATGATGTACAAACAGTATGTGTTATGGGGTAGGTTTTCAGCCAAAACCTCAGTAACACACGGCAATGGAGGGTTCATGTCATGTCAAGTCATGTCATTTGTAATCCTACTGCAGACTGCATGTCTGAAGAATAGAAAAACTAATTAGAGAAGTATTACGCTATAATAAATGACTCCCCGCAGCACTGTATCACAGTCTTTTACTTAATGTATACTTGTAGCAGTAACAGTCTTTGAAACAGGTTGGGACCCATGTTCAGTGGCACTGAAAACATCAATCTCTACACTCCTAGGCACATCTAATGATCCTGCATGACCTTACATGTATTTGGTTACTCAACCGGTTGGCATTTACAGTTCTACTCTTGTCCTCGCCTGTGGCCGAGCCGACCACATGATGCTTGTATGCAAGGCAAGTGGTGACCATCAGCCACAGGGCAGTTGGGTTGACAATGTATAGTCAATAGAGGCAGATTTCGCCATGTGGTGCAGTGTTTGTGCAGCTCTAAAAGACAATACTCATGTACACCGACCATAAGTGAGAGATTTGTCTACTTGTCTCTCCACATCTATCCTGCATGTAGCCACTGTACTGTCTTTCTTACACTGACAGCATTGTGTTTTTAACTGCTTCAGTCATCCTGCATGTATTTAGCTAAGTTTTATATCTGCTGAGGGTTAAGCCAACTATACCACTCATATATTATTATGATTATAATTATTATAAAAACCTCTCTTTTTTGGTGAGATCCGCAGCACTGCTCAGTTGCTTAAAATTAATTCTCACATAACAGGCACAGAAGCACATTTGTTACATTTGTTTAAATTCTTAAGATATGTGAGCAAAATTGATATCCCCATATGAAAAGTAATGGCTGTGTGTCTAGGCTTCATTGTTGCATTGCTATCAATATGTTATGTGTGTCAGGGCCGCTCGGCGGCCACTGCCTCTCCTCCGTCTTTCTCTCCTCTGCTCTCTCTATCCTGTGGGCTCTGCACCTCAGCTGTGTTGCATTCCAGTAATTAGCAACTGGTTTGTTGATGCACACAGCTGGGGTGCATCTCGATGATTACCTTCGCCTCCTTATATAAACCTCTGGCAGACACTCCGGTTTTGCCGGAACACTAACATAGTAACGCGGACTGTACATGTTGGTAGAATGCTACGCTGACAGACACTGTGCGTTTTGGCTTGACTCTACCACACTACCTACGAGCTACGCTCATCTACACTACATATCATACATATCCAAGTACCGTACTTTCCCATGTTATGTTCTTTTGATACTTTGTGTTCACTTTATTTACCTGCTACCGTCATGTTTTTCCCCCTAGCACCTGGGTCTGCACACTTGAGTCCAACCTCAGTCCTCCCTCACCCTCCTGGTGAGGGGGGCTACCATAACAGTGTGTTATTGGTCCTATGCATTTTTAGAGAATCCATTGGCTTTGTATGTGTCAATGCATGGCGACCACTACTAAATTTGGGTGTTCATTGTACAAACCTGTTATTTGTATTTTGTGTTTACTTTCATTAGGTTGTTGGCATAAGGGCTATTTGTATTAATATCATATTTTTGTAAGGGGTTTCATTTTGTCTTTTTATCATAAACTAGACAGTTGAACTAATGTCATATGTCTTACTGCAGAATATGTACATGTATTTCTATATCCTGACTATTTTATTAAAGTAAAAACACTATTATAGTGATATTCACATATTATTTTTTTAGAATGTTAGATGTAAGAAACAAAAAACCTTTTAAAAATAATGTAATAACAATTATAACATTATATTAATAGACCTGCACAGCCTTTATATTTAGAAATCTCAAGAGATAAACTCAGAAACTTAAAAAGAGCTACTTATTAGTCTGAAAATAATTTTGAGTAACAAGGCTCCTCTAATTATTCACTACAAGGGCATGTAAATGTGTGATTCTCGGAACAGAGCAAAGACCAGCCCAAACACAAGAACATTCCCCATTTGATATTAAACTTTAGATCCAGTGTATAGTGTATGATATCTATTTATACTGCAGCATTAACTATACAGCATTTCATTCAGCTCCTACCTGGTGCCAGGAGAAGCCTGCACATGTGTACCAGGAGCATGAATTCCCTGATAACCCCCCTACTCCACTTTTTGCCCTGTTGTTCCTAATGTTTTTCCAGCCTTGTAACACAAAATAGTATATGGATAGTAAGAGTGAAGGCTTAGCATCCTAACCCCCCTTGTTTTAATACCAACCAGACGGACAGGATATTATAAATGTGAACCACATGTTGTCCAATGGGACTGTTCAAACACAATGTCAATTGTAAAGTTACAGTTAAGAAAAACTTTAATTTCAACTTTTATTTACCCTGTGTTTGTGTTAGAAGTAAACTGACAGCCCTGCTTTGATTGTTACGTTTGTAATTTCACAGAACTGTCACAA
>NW_018127897.1:2140653-2144641 GCF_001952655.1 Monopterus albus | reverse complement strand
CGCCTCACCACATTGGAAGATCAACCAAATTACTTCCTGTCTGTGCACTAGCACACGCAGACATCTTAGAGAGAAAACTCCACGTCTTGTTTCCTGCACACATCATGTTTTCATTTACCAAATGAGGAGCGGAGCCAATGAGAAAATCAATAGCACAGATAAGCAGCCCTTCTGCCCTCGATGTGTGACGGAGAACCCATATGGACACAGCGGGGTGCTGTGGCGAAACATGTCACAAAGAGGAAAAGATCCAGTCTCAACCAAATGTTTCTTCTCTTCTCCACAAACAAAAGGCTATTGTTCAGTGTAAATATTTATACCTCAATGTCTGTAAATGTAGAACGAGAATTTAGCAGTGGAGGAAAAAGTACACAGGTCACTTACTTAAGTATCAGTGTAACTGGAGTTTTGTGGTATAAATCAGAGAAAACACTGAAAAAGGAGAGAGAAATAGGCATAAGGAGTAAAGACGATCACATGCTAGATAGCAGCTGTGGTAAGTCAGTGTACAGGTTTGTATCTGAGGGTCGGATGTCTCATGAAGAAGGTGAAAAAAAGGTCTATCAGAGAAACCAACGATGGAGAATGTATACTTGTACAGTTTGATCCATGATAGTCCATGCTTAGGGGTTTCTGTGCAATATGTTCTCTATTACATAGCCCAGGTGATTTCTGCCTGTCTCCCCACAGAACATGATCTCCTCCAGGCCACAGCCCGCGTCTCGTTAAAGCGATCCGGACCGGGCGTGGATTGAGTTTAAAAGTAATAAAAGAAGCAGACCTGCTGGCTAGGTGAAAAACCCGCTATCGGATTCCTCAGAGAAACTTTCTTTTCATGTGCAGACTGCATTCAACGAAGCGTTTAATTCAACAAATCCACGGTTGTGATCCACCAGAAAGGGAGCTGGGGTTAGTTCAATTTGTACCAAACTATCTCCACATGATCAAAGAGTGGCAAGCTCTCCCCAACATACTGCTTAAATTAGACTAACACCAAAGTCTTTGGTTCTGGGACAGTATTTGGAATGTCTTACCAGCGGAGAAATTCTTTCACACATATGGTTTCAATAGGCCAAGATACCAGCTTCACATCTTTAATGGACTGACAGGGAACTTTGGTGCTAACTCTCCTGATGACTCCCAAAAGTTTTTGGGCTGTCACCCGCAAAGTGTTGTTCAATCAAGGGTGTTTTTCACTCTTACTTCTCCTCCTATTACCAGGCACTAAAGAGGAGTGATTGTGCAGAGGATTGAAGCTGTTGTTCCCCCCCCTCTTTCTCCTGCAAACGTCATCTCTTGCTGTGAGACTGTCCCTTCTCAGAGTGTGTGTCTGCCACAGTAAGTCAGGCCACCCCGCAGTATGCTAGGAGCAACTAACCAGAGTTACTGAGTTACGCCAACCACACTCTGTTCCACTTTCTTACTGATAGAGCCAGCACAGTGGAGCTCAACAGTGTACTGTACTGAGCCATGCAGTCACACTAATGGTCTGGGTTTGCGTGTGTACTCAATATGTGAGTGCACATGCACATCTTTGTGTGTGAATAACTGGTGTGCACATTAGCCAGAGTAGGAAAATCCAAAAAACTTCTTTCTTCCTTTCCCTTGTCTGCATCTGCAGGCCATGTGGAACACAGAAAACACGCTAACACACCAGCAGGGGAAAACAGGAGTGCAGTTCTCATGTGCTTGCTGGAAATTGAGCACTCCTTCAGCATGTTGTAAAAGCCTCTCTAATATCAGTGTTATAACCAGACAGGCTGTGCGTTGCACAATCCAGTTTTCCTGTCACCAAAGTTGGAGATATCATGTCTCACACATGATTTCCACTTGTTTGGAGGAGCAGATGTCATAGGCATTATAGATATAAATGGAATATCACACACGCACATGTAGCCCTAGATACTTGAGATTTCACAGTTGAATTGACTTAGGACTCTCAGGAGAGTTCAAAATGTGACATTTTCACTCTGCATCCCATCCACCCACCCACTCTTTTTTTTAAACAACAATCATAAAGAAAATCAGAAAGCTAGAACCAGTAGGGGGTTGGTAGGTGGGTGGTGGGTTGGGGGTGTCTCTCCAGGAGCACATTCAGACTTCAGAGCTCTATTTCTGTTCTAGCTCAATTAGTCTGTTCCCAGAAGACAAGGCTAGGGAAAGGCAATACATGAATACACACTTGTTGTCATGTCACTCCATGACTTCTATAGTATAGTGGGAATTGTGTATGTGTGTTTTGTTTTTGAGAACTTGCTTTATGTCTTGCATGAATCATTTTTATTTAGTCATATTCTATACTAACACACATGCAGTGTCAATCAGCTGGGTTTGTGGATTTGCCAGTTAAGTGGCTAACACCAATATAATGTGAATATGCGGTATGAAAATATCTTATTTTTTCCTATACAGTATGCTAAATCAAAATTCCTACAACCAACTGTATAGCACATTGTATAGTATAGTATATTGTGTTGATCAACTAAAATTTCTATAATTATACAGACAGAGATGGTACCTTATGATACATTTTATCTTCTGCACTTTTTTCAAACTTGACTTTGTCTTTATTGTGTTAGTGGTAATGTTTTTCATAAAGCAGCATTTAAACAAAGCATAAATATATTCATGCCTCATAGAGATTTGATGTCCATTTTATTTTGCTACCATCATTTGATGATGTGGAAAAAACAGGCTCATCCCACCCCTGCATTTATTGTACAGTAAGCCGCCTGGTACAAGAATGTTGACCTAATGCTTTAAATCCAAAATAAAACAGCTAATCATGGAAATAGTTTATATGTAGCACTCTGTGTGTAAATCCTTGTTACCAACTTCAAATGAAGTGGACACTGTGGTAATTCATGCTTAAAGTCACTTTTGTCACACTGCAACAAAGCGACTTTGATAAATGCCCCTTAATTTATTGTCACATATGTGAAATCAAAGTGAAACATTTACAGGCTGTGCATTGAGCCAGAACAGAGGAGGGGCCTCTTTGGTGAAAGTCAGCAAGGACCTGAGTTGAATTTTTTTTTTTTTTGGAAATGTTGGTTTCAACCTCCTCTCAGGCCCTCAGGGTTAATCAGAGGTATAAAGGTTACGATGTACGTCTAGTGACTAACGACAATATGATGTGCATGGAAATGATGTGACAGTTTGTAGTCATTAACCTGGGAACAAGACATGGTTGATTTTTAAAGGAAGACAGATCAGATTTAACACAGCACAGGATGAGACCTATTTTTGTGGTGTAGTGTGTTCTCAATTCTGTCTAGATGTCGATTGAAAAAAAAAAATTTCTTGAGCTAGACAGGGTCACTTTATAACCTCCGACTAAAAGAGCATTCAGAAAGCTCAGACAAGTTTGGAGACAAGTTACTTTGAGACAGGCTGCATCTATGTTGTCACACGCACAATCCAATTTCAACCCCCCATGTGCTGAGCCTGGATGAATTGCTCATAAGCAGCTTCTTGAGAAATGCACACCCTCTTGAAAAGAGAGAAAAACCGGGCTAACATGATGATTCACAGGCTGACCTCTGACGTGACCTCTTGCCTGTTTGCTGACATTTTTGCAATGGAGGCACTTGAACAAAAAATTGGGGGAGGATAAGGAAGAAGAGAGGAGTACGAAAGAAGGAGGGGGAAAGGGAGAATGCCTTTTTCTGATGGATGAGGTCTTCTCCTGTTACATTTGGAGAGAACACAGCTGTGAGGAGCTGTTAAGTACAAGCAAACAAGCCGTCTGTTTCAGACAAGCCTGCCGGGCACCCGGCCCCACATCCCACTTGTACAGCTCTGACACATGATCACAGCCAGACAATACATATGGGAGCAGAGCGCACTCCACTAAAAAGTGAGAAATATTTTCGACTAGAACAAAAAACAATCCCCTCTCAATACCGCTGGGACCCTTCTCGGTATTAATTCATCTTGTTTCTCTTTGTCTCGTGCTGGTTTGTGTTCTGTTCAGGAGAGGAAAGAG
>NW_018127897.1:2094057-2140640 GCF_001952655.1 Monopterus albus | reverse complement strand
AATGGGGTTTGGTGGTTTAGTGACTAGGAAATAGGTTAGAAGTGGGGAGAAATGTAAAGAACATCTGCTACCGTGACGGTGTCACACTTTGTCTAATGTGTTTTGAATAGGCACGGCTGTCTCAAGTTGTATGAAGGGAAAACTATCTGATCCATATGCTGATTAAGTGAATTAATGTGGGACTTTCTTAAGCTGTTCGCAGTGTCGCTTTTTATTAGGTTGTGCTAACTGTGAAAAAATACAGTATCATTTCAGTATTTTCTTTAAACATCAGAGGGGACATTTTATTTTGTTGTGGTCTCAGTACAAATGATTTTATCAGCTGACACCTGCAAAATACATTAAACCTATGTCTTCTGACACATTCACTTCTTAAAATCTATTATAAAATTATGAGAATGATATTGTTATACAAGTGAATTAATAATAGTTAGTGTCAGCCAGAACTGCACTTAAGTAAACAGAGGCCCAATTGGAAAAAGTAAGTTAAGTCAATAAATTACTTGAATGAATTGCTCTTAAGGTTCTTAAATCATCTGTTCCCCAGATGAGCTTATTTTCATGCTCTCCCTAACACACTGCACCCAGGCAGCATTTCTATTGGATACATGTGATTGTCATCTCCACAGTGACTACAGAAAGGGCCACATAGTCAATATGTTCCCCCTATGAGGAACTGGAAGTGATGTGATCTTGATACTTGTGGCAAACCACAAATAAGCTGACAAACTTTGTTTTAAACATTTGCACACTCACAATTGACAAGCAGAGTAAAGTGGTTTAGGTCAGTAGTCTATTGTAGTGTTAAGAACATGTGGCATTGTGCTAGTCTGAATCATGCTTGTGATTCAAAGGAAAATGGAGATGGTTTGCTGACAGATGGATGTTGTGGTGAAATCTGAATCCCAAAGACAAACCCTGTCCTTTGTCAGATTTTTAGTAATAATCCATAAGTGTTTGTGAGTGAAATTTAAAACTGTTTGGGTACTTTGGGTAATGCTCTCTCTCTCACTCTTTCTGTGCGCATGTGGGTGTGTGTGTATTATGGGTAGTGCTGATGCAGCATTCACCACTGCAGTGCCACAGCTGGTTGTATTTTGGGTATGTGTGCCGTTCTCTCTTACTCACTCTGAACTGTGAACTTCAAATGACTTCTGCTGTGTAAAGTGCTAGTACTATTATTGGCCATACAGTGCTCATTACATACCAAGGACACAATGGGCGCCTGGTAGGGCAGTGTGCAAATATGTGTATGTGCATGTGGATGTGTCTCTTGGCAGAACTACAGGAGCAAAGAGAACTGAAAAACTGTAATATAGACATTTTTGATGGATCAACTTTCTCAATAAATGTTTATATGCACAAATATGATGCTTTATCCTTGCACCCGGGAAAGGCCAGAGTAAGTGTCAGTCTTAACTCTGTGGCATCTTCTGTGCAGCATTTTTGCATTTGGATCATCTGGCAACACTAACCAATATAACGGATCTATCATCATGCTATTTGTAGAGCTGAGGAGAAGGTAGTAGACCTCTCCAAAAGAAGAGCACACACACACAGTGTGGACAAGCCTCTGTCAGCAGCTCTAGGTCCAGGTCGCAGGATACGCTATTGTTAAGTGTCTCTATTTATCACAAGACCTGGGTTAAGTGCAACCCTACTTCCTGTATCCCAGCACTTCACACTCAGCCGAGCTGTTCTGCAGGACCATCAAAAACAAAAGCAACCTTTGCACAGCAACGACTGGGGCTCCAAAAAGAAAATAAACACACAGATGAATAACTTTGGGGACCGACTACAGGAGGAAATATATTTATATCAGTAGAGCCCGCTGTTATTTTTCCACAGTGCTGAGTGCTAACAGTAGCTACGTGCTGTTCTGGCTGCTGCCTGAGAGGACAGGGTGATGAAGGAAATCCAGGTGAAGCATCTCGCCCACTCTGATGGCGTCACTTCGATGGCTGCCTGCTGATATGAAATAACAGCCTACTTGGCACTGATCTATGCAGTCAAACAGACCCGTGACAAGTTGTTAGGTCATACACTGAAACACAAAAACCCTTATCATAAAGTTCTAGTGTATAAATAATATAATGGGTCAATAGAGTACAGCCTACTAAATAATAGTTTTTACTTATTTACCCATATTACACAACTTTTTTACAATAATCTAAAATGAATTAATTTAGAAAGTGCTTAAAATGCATTGTCCAAAGAGTGTGTAAATATCATATAGGTCTGCTGGCCTGTGTGGCCTGTCACCTCGTCATTTTGAAGGGCTATATCGTTCCCTGTGTTTATGTTAAACACCAAGCCCTACTGGTTTTGACCAAATGGTAAAATACACACCTAAACAAAGGTATTGTACCAACCTCTATACATAATATAATATATTAAGTCCTCCACAACTCCTTAAAAGAATTTGGAGATGAACAGTCAGACCACATAACTTATAGTCTGGATGTGTGTATACAGCTTCGAATTAACTTTGTTGACTCTGCATGATTCTACATCTGTTTTCAGACTTAGGGAAAGTTTTGTTCCACTCCACATCTCATTACTCATCTTGGCTTTAACTCTGTGTGAGCTCTGCAGAACAGATTATCTGAACGAAGACTTGCTTTGTCTGTCACTATCTCTCAGCGTCTCTGCGTCTCTCCATCTCTGTCACTCCTTTTGTTTGTCTATTCATGCATGCAGATGTGTGTTTAGACGAGGTACTGTTATGGCATACATCTATTTAGAATCATTATGGCCTGATTTCATTTGACAAAACGTTTTATTTTACTTATTTTTGTCTCCAGTCACTTGAAGCAAATCAACAGTGCCCCCTTACCAGTTATCCGGATATTAATTTGGCTTAATTTAATTTGAATAACATCTCCAGCAAGTTTTCCTGGCACTTCCTTTGAAGTGACAATATAAAGTAATAAACCCTATTAAATATAAATCACAGGGGCAATGTCAGCATTGCTATGATTCCTATTTGATTTTGGAGAAAACACATGATCACTGTCTTTTCCATTCCCCCACCTTCTATCCCACTATTTCACCTTTAATTGAATATGTTTCTGTTGTTGTTGCCAACCAACCCCCACTCACCCCCATCTACTTCCTCAAGCACGTAATACATGCAGTAAATAATTCAAATGAAATTAATTTTACAGCACCTTGTTTCCACTAAGCATGCCAACATCTGTTGTCGAGTCACAAGTTTACATTGTTGGTCATTACTTTCCACAATGAGCGAAATGTTTTATTAAAGCCCCGTGGGAGTCTCTCTTGGATCAGGCAGAGGCGATGGTGCTACTGACTGAACCCTCCCTGAACTCTGACAATCAGAGATTGGCTACAGCTCTATTGGGGGTTGACTACTGTCTCACTTCCCAAAACAGGCTGGGTCTTAATGTGATTGAGGTATTGGACAGCCTCCGTCCTTCAGGAAACTGCTGACCATAATGAAACAGTGCTTTGCTGACTTCTGAAGTGACATAGTGCTTTTGTTCTGCACAACACAGTAACTCTCACCCTGTTGTTGTTTCACAAAGGCACATTACACTGCAGGTATATAGATAGGCCTTTTATTCTGTTGCTTCTTATTACTATAGTGCAAATACTAATAGCTCAATATGTAATGATATTCATCAAGTTAAATCTCACCATTTACGTATCTACTGTCAATACACTGTATAACATGCAGAACACGTTGTATTACTTTTTAATGATGCTTTCAATACTGTTACACAGGTCTAATTTTAAGGATGTGTTTAATAAAGTTAATGACATTTACTGTTGCAAAGCGAAGGAACTATATCATATGTTAGAATGAACACATCCCAGTGTGCACACACTTAAATAGCACATCTCCTTCACTTGCAGGAACAGCTTAGGAAGCAGGTTGTTTATTTGCATTGGTCCACAGTTAAACATCTCTGCACTCATAGCCTTTCAAAGAAAGGCACATTGTATATTTATTGATTTTGGTGCTCATGGGGAGAAAATAATAAGCAACTGCTATACATAAATCATTAAGACACAATCAAAAGCAAACACAAGATAAGAGTTAGACAATGATCGGCTGTAGTTCAGTTGTGAATGTGGTCTCTAAACCTCAAACCAGTGTTGGTTATATTACTAACTGTTGAAAAATGGGGCTTTAAACTCTACTTTCCCCAAAGGCTGGGGCTTTAACAGAAAAAAAAGAAAATTGGGAGTGGCATACTGTGACTGTTTCTGGAAGCACCTTTCCTCTGAAGACTTGGCTGTAAAATGTGAGGGGACCCGAGACACACCCCTGAGGAGTTCTGAAGTGGTTGTAGCCACCAAGGGCCCCTGATAGCCCTGCTGCTTTTGCGCTCCATCAGCCCCCGAGCAGGTGACAGCGACTCGTCCATACTCTGGGACTCTGCCAATAACAGATGTGCTTAGTCAAATGACTAATTGAAAACCTAAAACAAAATCAGCAGCTTGGCTATTTGGTCTGCATAATAACAGGCCTGTGCTGATAAAAGACTGGGAGAAAACACACACACCCCTCTCATCAGCAGCGCCATTAACAATCATGAGCAAAGATGAAAACAACGCTTGGTTTATTCGGCAAATGAAAGCACATAACTAGATGCTGTCCCTAGAGTCCATTTCCAATTTTAATAATACATCAAGGAGCATAGCCGCAGCAAATGCTACCGCGTTGAGAGCCAAAGCTTACCAAACTACTTACAGCTCCAGCATCAGCAGACAACTCCCAGAGCTAAGAATTTAGCAAATGCATAAAGGTACACAACATGATAGCTATTAGCTAAATTAAAAGAGCCATCACCAGAGTAGTGTGTGGAATCACTTGCCAGTTAAAGACTACAAACCAAAATTTTCCATTTCAGAAAAAAAAGTCTGCATGTTTGTTTTTTTCCCAACTCATCTCTTTCCGTCTTCGTGAAAAGCATGCAGCCGGAGCTCGCCTCAAATTATGTGCATGAATAATAAAATACCTTCTAATTAAAAACTGTTGTTAAATATGCAAAAATGTAATGATAATGAGATTGTGCAATACCTTGGAGTAAAGCATATTATAAATTACTCAGAAGTGCAATTCAGCTTGACCCAAACATTACATTTTGAAGGCTACTTGGAATATTATGTCTGGTGCATATGGAGTCAGGGTACAGCAAACTGTATATAGGTTTGTCTGAAACTGTTTGTGTACATACATATGTCTGTGAATTCAGGTTTGGTGGTGTGTGTGTGTGTGTGTGTGTATAATTAACATGAGTGTTGGTGAGGGATTAATTATATGTATATATGCAAATGTTCATAGTGTCTGCTTCACTGATTCTTTAAGGGAAATGTTGGCACTAAAACTTGAGGATGAGGATAGTGTGCACTTTTTTATATTCCTAAATAAACTGTTCAGGTGGCAAAAACATGATAACACTGGAAAGGGGAGGGATAAATGTATGGTTCAAAACATGATTATAGGACTGTAGCTAATGCTAGCAAGCTGCTACAACTGGAAGATTAGAACAAAGACAATTTAGAAAAAAATGTGTTACTACTCCTACTACAGTTGTTACTACGACATCTACTTATAGTAATACTAATAATAAAATAACTGTGTTTTCTTCATAGTGAATAATGTGTTGTGAAAATGGATATCTAGGTAGCTACTATTTACATGTATTTGATTTTATTTATCTTTTATTTGCTGTGGCATCAAAGCAAATAAATCAACATATCACTTGATAAATCCACATCTTTTTCTCTGCTTAATCTGTGTGTACTTCACATCATCAATCACAGACGTTTTTCTCTTGTCCTCTTATTGAGTTGTCTTCACAACTATATGTCACAACGCCTTTATGTTACTTAAAGTAGTAAATAAAAATAGAATTCCTCTACACAGGTTCTAAAGAGGTAGGTAGCAAATCAAGAAATGAGAGTTGTCAGTTTGCATCGGACAAGTGTGGATTCATAAAATAGCAACGGCGAAACAAAAAGTTAATTTTAAGTTGGCTTATTATTCTGCTAGCGACAGTCATGTCCAATTGGTTTTATTGTGGTGTAAATAATAATTAGCATTTGTGGAGTATCTTGACACAGGTTTACTGAGCACTCATAGCCAACATAGATTTATGCAGGCTCTGACATGCAGCTGTGTGGATACACACACTTGCGGTATGTATACACCACTCTTCATGGCCATAATTTTATTGTATTAAGATGCATTAATGAATCATATTTATGGAGATGAGAGTTGCAAGTCAATTGGAGGCAATTGGAGGCTTTATAAATTCACTTGACACATACAGAATAGAGCTAGTATTTAATATTCAGCAAAATAAGACCTCACTCTGATTGAAAGGTTTGCACTGCACATTGTCAAACATGATTGCTCCATTCTGGGCCAGCCAGCACTGGGAACAATGTGCATATTTCACTTCCAGTCAATAGGCCTCCTCCATGTTTATTAAAATTTTAACATGACTCAAGGCTTCACAGGTTCATCAGCTATTCAAAGCTACCAAACAAATCAGCTGTCATCTCTCCTTGCATGTTTCTGCCCCATGTCCCTGACATTCCTGGCATCCAGAGCACGCTGCCATTTCAGATGATATTCCACCAAGGCTTTACGGCCAAACGAATAGCAGCATGCAATGCCATTCGTCGCACATTATGATCCTGATTGATTTTATGTTTAAAGTATAAACAAATACTTGATGGTTTACTGGTTTACTGTTTACTTGCCCCTTGCATGGGGATATGTACATACACATTGAGAGCCAATGTACCAGAGTCAAATTCCTCATGTGTCCGACACACCTGGCCAATAAAGCTGATTCTGATTATGAGGAAAGGGTATAAATCAGGTGACATTATTTGAGAAGGCAATCCAGCTAGTGAAGTAGTCTTTTAGATTAACGAAGCAAGTGCCTCATGCACACCACACACAGGCCAGAAAAGGGAAGGCCACCAATAATAGCTACAAGC
Organism: Monopterus albus; assembly: GCF_001952655.1. Lineage (NCBI taxonomy): Eukaryota > Metazoa > Chordata > Actinopteri > Synbranchiformes > Synbranchidae > Monopterus > Monopterus albus. The sequence goes on along the minus strand of NW_018127897.1, from coordinate 2,133,656 downwards.
AGAGGGGCTGCTATTTGAGAAAAGTGAAGCTCCATAATAAAAACAAAGCACATTAAAGAACAGTGGTGAAACTTGTCTCTTTAATCCAAGAGAAGGGAGCTATTCACTTATGGCTTGTCTGTCCTCCTTTTTACATTGAGGAAACCATTGTGGCATATTCATTATGGTCCTCTCACAGTTTTTCGGTTTTTCGGTTTGGTTTATCACAACAAGGTAAACACACCATTGATGTGAAAACTTGACACAACAATGCGATGACGTCAAACAGGCTTGTCCAAAGTCAACTGTGAGACTACAGGCCCCTTTGATGTCAGAAATACAAGGCAGCATAGAAAACAAAAGCCTTTTGGTGAGGTAGGATGAAATGCTTGCTTGTGTATGTACTGTATAAGCATTTGTATGTATTCTGTGTGTGTGTGTGTGTGTGAGAGACAGAGAGAGAGAGATAGCAAGACAAAGAAAAAAGGAGAATCTGTGTTCCTGTGTGTCTGAGAGAGAGTGAGTAAAATTGGATGTGTGTGTGCACGCATGAAACTCATTTTACCCGGCTCTCAACTTCCATCCTTCATCCAGCAGATGAAGTGAGTGAGAAAGTGGCAGTTCTTTGGCAAATAAAATCGGGTTCATGCAAAGCCAGTATTAATTTGGCTTTTCCGCTGGAATGAAATGTTTTTGTTTTGGGAGGAAATTGCCCTGAGCAGTAATGAATTTCCACCCTCTGTGCTGTGTGGCACCATAATTTAGCTGAGTGATAGATCACATAGGCTGACGATTTGAGTGTGCATATATTCTAATAGAAAGCTGATAAATATTAAATGTGCAACATTTAAAAGAGGCTTATTTCCCCAGATTTTAGTGCAAAAATAGCAAAACCTTTTTTTATAATGGCTTCTGGCAACATGAGACAGGGAGGGGGAAAAAAGCAAGCATTATTGGGGCCAATATTTATTCACGTTTATTTATCTAAATGAGTCTGTTAGCAAAAGAGATATCAGAGAGATGGTGAGTAGTTTGCAAAGCTCAGAGCTCTCTGACAATACCCGCTGCTGCATTTCAAAGCATCGATCACCCGTCATCACAGACCCGTGGTGATTTTGCCTTCTTCCTTTCGTGTTGAAATGTTTACACAGCCACTCGCTTGTTGTCGTTGTGATCAGTTCTTGCTTTTGTATGAAGTTACAGTCAAAATGTGCCAGCGTTTGTCTGCTAAAACAGCTCTCAGTTGTCTATGATCGAAAAAAAATTGCTCCTTCAAAACATGTCAGATGCTTTTTTTGTTGCTTGGAAATTAGTTTTAGATGCCAGGATGTATTTGGAATGCTTTGATGTGTTGGTATATTCCTTTTCGTATCACCTTTGTGGTTAAACACATTTAAATAAATCAACACAATTACTTTCTGGATGAACAGCTGGAGTGACAAAAACTAAGTAATCAAAGTGGCTGTAGGAGTGTTTGTGTTTCTGTCTTATTTATACTAATTTCACATGTGATTTTGGAATGATGTTCTAAAGTGTTGACACACTTATTTAAAGGACAATGGTGCTGAGTTTAATGCAGACCTATGCATACTCCTAGGGCATTTAAAGTAAATGACAACAAATCTGGTATGTGTAAGTGAATAATAAGCTTCCATTCATTTGCAAAGCTCATTCCATTCAGTGTAAGTGAATAATAAGCTTCCATTCAATTAGGTTTGATTATATTTGCAGGCATAAATAATGTCTCTATTGCCAAATATGTCAGGAAAGCAGTTTAGCAGTTTACATGACTACATAAAGGGATGATTTTAGGATGACTGGTGACTCTAAATTGCCTGTTGAAGTAAATGTGAGAGTAAATGATTGTTTTTATGTGGCTGCCATACTGATAACTTGTCCAGAGTGCACTGTGCCTCCGGCCCACTGTCTACTGGGATCAGCTTCAAATATGTAGTGCTGAGGTCACATGATACTACAGAGTCAATCACTAGGAAGGAGCCATTGCCTTTATGTGCAAAGTTTCAAAAAATGGTTGTTATGCATCCCAGGCCCGCATGCCACCATAGTGACATAATTGCAGATTTTGCATGCAGGGGCCTTTGTAGCACCCTCTGCCATGAGCATGCAGCCCATTTAAAAGGTAAAGCTGATGGATGAATAATGGTAGTTGTGACAGATAACAAAGATGGTGCCTAGACCTGTTGCCTGTGGTGTTTTCAGATAACTCACAACTGCCAACAAAAGTTCTGATCGTAATGCTGCATCCTCTGTTGATAGTTTGCACTGCAGAAACTAGAAAAAATGAAGTTTACTTGCCTGAATATCAGCTCATCATCACCAGTTATCATTAATATTATACAGCAGAAAATGATTATCTAGTTAAATGGTTGACAGGGTTGCCTCCCTGTGGTTCATCCAAAATGACCCATCTGTGATCCAGATGCACATCTGAATTGCAATATCAAGACTGTTCAATGACTTGAGCCAAACTTACTGAATATTTTATGTATAAAAAGACAATCAGCAAAACACATAACATGTTTTATATATTTTTATTCAAGCAGAGCCCCTCTCTTGCCTTAAGTAATAAGGGCCATGGTGAGCACATTCTGCTAAACCATTTGTCAAATATTACCATCTCTTTTCCTCCCTGTTGCCCATCTCCACCTCTTCAATCTCCATTTACAGCAGCAATAGCCTTCAGCAACACAAACCACAAGCCTGTGTGACTGCAAATGGTACCTAATTCCAGATTACACAAGCCTGTGGGTGAGAAGATATTTCTTTTGTCTGCTCCAAGAATAGAGTCCTGTGAGCTCCTGCAAGCATCATTTAGCTTGGCTAAATTACCATGACAAGGAGATGAGCAAACGGACAGTGCCTTGGCTTATCTGAGAGAGAGTTGCACTTTAAAAGGACTTTAATGGAAGCAATTATTAGGAGGATCTCTTTGCCGTCTACTCTTGGTGCCACTTGATTGTTCCCGTTATAAATGTCTCTCCTTACCTTGACAGAGTTGGTCACCATCCCCATTGCCAGTCTGCCTCACTCTACATCTCTCTCTCTTGTATGGGGATGAGAAGGTCAATAGACTACTCTTCACAGCTTTTGAACCTTTTCCATATTTCTTAATTAGGCCAGGCTGCATGTAAAAATGAAGCCGATCGGCTGGTACTTTCTTTTATTCTCTCTCAGACACATAGACATGCATGCATATACTGAACACATTCACACATTATACTGTGTTCACTAGCTAGGTCTGACTGAATACCTGATGTTTCTCACAAGTAGTGGCAGACTGAAGAATGCTGTATATAAGGCTTCATTTAATATACTTTACACTTGACCACGGCTGTCAGTGTATGCTGTCTTTGTGCTGGCATGGCACAAACTCATCTGACATACTATAGACCTGCTGGACAAAACATCCTCAGCTGTGCAGGGGTGCCATCCTCACTGCTGGTGTCAGCAGTGGAAGGAAGGATGGACAAAAACTAGCATGAGCAGAGAACAAAGGAAAAAGGCCATTAAAGCCGCTGACATGTTGTTCATGCTTGAAAGCCTTAGGTTGTTCTACTGAGAACCAGTCGATTCAAGTACTAATTAGCAATCAGAAGAATGTCATGGCTCCACCAGTAATTGTGCATGTGCATGCATGTGAAGGTATCCCACAGCCGGCCTAATATGTATACTGCTCCTCTCTTTGCCTCTCCTCAGATTTAATGCAACCAGTACTGCAGTATGAGCCACAAACCTTACAAGCCTGGAAAATGATGTATCACCAGAGTCCAGTTAGACTCTGCTGTTTCCACAGCCATCACCAAACCACTATACCATATGGATAATTCCATGTCCTTGCTGCACTTTCCATGCTATTGTATTTTAAGAAGCAGTCTGAAAAGAAAATTGTTTTCTCTCGGGTCACAAACTCCAGTCATTTGTCCAAGATGCATTAAGTGGCCGGTGTAAGACAATGGATTGGATTTTTGACAGTACACTTTAATTGAAGCTGTCTCCGGGGACACTGTGTGAATGTCGGTAAGGCTGAAGATGAAAACACATGACCTAACCTTAACACTACTGTGCAATCAGCTCTCTGACCTCAGAATGAAACTTCTGTTTTAATCTGTTCAGCTAAAGCAGTGTTTCATAAAGAAAACAGGGCAGTGATGGTAGCAGCACCAACAAGTCCACCAACCCAAACAGGCCTAAGTGTCATTTGTCCCTACAATTGAAATTGACCCATAGTACTGTTAGGTATTTTTAGTCAAATTGGATAGATACTTTATGTATTAGAAATGTTTAGTGGAGATAGGATGTCTAGTTAGACTGTTAAATGCTTAGTCATGCTTATGAGTTTCTACAGGGTACATCTGGTCAAGGATAACTAGAGAGAAGAGTTGATGACTGTCAGCAGACAGGGTGTTTAATATTATTATTACGACGTGTATAACTGTAGCCTTAGCCATAATATGTTCTTATGTTTAAGACACGACATGTTACTAGAGGTCGTGTGAGAATGTTTTTAGATACACACCACTTAATCAACAGACACACACACTTGGAGGTGCAAGATGCCTGAGCGTGTAATGTTAATTTTACCTGTGATCCTTTGAATAAATCAGCACTGTTTTGTAGTTACTTGGACTGTCTCATCTCTCAGAGTCAGTATGGTATAAATTACCGGGTACAACAGTATCCTTCCTTCTCTTCTTATTTCTCTGTTCATCTTTTTGCTACTCTTTAACACACTTGAACACTAAAATTGCAAAAGTGACACCAAGCTTGAGGGCAGTGCTCTATTTTTTTGTGCTCCAAAACCTTAGGTTTCCCCAGCACTGCATCCTTTATGAAGACAGCTCAAGGGACATGGGGTTATAGAGGCCAAGGTGAGAAGGGCGATGTGGTAGTAGGGGCATATGGTAACAAACTTGATGCAAACCCCCTATGTTATCAGCTTTCTTTTGCTTTGTAACTAGAGAGGAAAAGAGGCTAAACGTTTATTCTGTGGTATCTTAGGGTCAAAAGATGGCAAAATTACTCAAGAGCTGGCATGCAGACAGCCAGAGAGGCAGCCACACATGCTCTCAGTAAGTGCAAGTCAAAGTGACAGTACAAAAGGTTGCTTCACAAAGCGTTTGCTGTTTCAGGCATGTGTGTCTTTTGCTTAATTTATGGCCCTGCTGTTTTAGGGCATTTTAGATTAGTCTGTACTGGGGATATCTCATTCCATGTCTCACTATGTGGGGCTCATTAAAGCTGTGAATGAGCTGCCTCTGTCGCCCTCTCATTGGCCTAAGGTGCAATAACCGACAATCAGGTGATTTGGAGCTATTTCAGAATGTAGGTACATTAAACTGGCTTTGCATCAAGTTAATACACAGGGTCTGTTTGGCAACGCTGGCCTGATAGCATGATTAATCAGTGATGGCTTTTAGAAAACACCATAAAAATATATTCTAGTAATGACTCTGATGTCATCAGGAGAGTAAGCTGATGGTGTGGTTAAATGCATGAATGCATGCTTGTATCATTTTCAGTATGTGTTGGAGATATGGCGGCAATTATGCTTTCATTTCCACTCAACTGCACTGTGTGTGGTACTAAACGTCAACCAAGTCATCAAGTTTGAGTTTGGACTAAGGAGTAGCTGGGTCCTATGTGTTTGTTGGTGAGGGTTTTTCTGGGGTTTACGGTCTGTATTTGAATAAGACAATCGGGTCAGGGCAGAGTTTATTGCTTGTGTGTGTTTGTCAGTATGCATGTATGTGTATTTTAGTATTTCTGTTTTTGTGAGGACCATTTTGGGCTTTCTTTGCGAGGACATTTTTGCCTTCAGAGTTAATTTTTTTAGGTTTATGTATATTCAAAGCAGGTTTAAGTGACTGTTAGGATATACAGTATTTAAAGTAGGTATAAGTGACTGTTAGAATATAGTATGAGGAGCTAGGCAATGAATTATCTATAAGACCTCTCTTTAATATTATAATACTCTGTACTGTATGTATTCTCTGCTTAAGTATTGTTTACTGTCCTCTCATGTAGTTCAGTGCAAGCCATTGTCTGCACCTGTGAGCATGTGTAGAGTATTTGTGCATTTTTATATCCTTTTGTGTTCATGCATATAAATGTTTTGGGGCATATGTATTCATGTCTTTGTGTGCTTCTGTGTGTGTATGCGTGTGTATTGTGTTGTGTTGGTTCAGCTCCTTGGAGGACATGACCTGGGTTGGGACAGTGTTTAGGGAGGTGAATTGGGAGGAGGCCAGCCTTCTCATTAGCAGGGCAGATGTGAGGTCGCTTTGACCAGATTGCTACAGGAACAACAGAACAACCCCCCCACCCCCCCTCCCCCCGCCGCCTTTTTTCATAACAACATCCTTATACAAGAATGATGTTCAAAAATAACATGGGTGGAAAACTGCAATGAGCTGCTACTTTATCCCTCCTGGACCCCTCCTGGGACGATTAGCAATCCAAACTGAAAGAGAAAGAAGACAGGAGGAGAGGGAGGGTATGAAGGTAAGCGAAGAAGAGAAGAAAGGACAGGCATGGAACCAATTTTGCCACAATTTTCTTCTTTTCAGAAATGCTTGTTCATGAAATGATGAGAAGGCTATTAGAACAACAGATTAGGTAATTACAGACTGAAGGCCACATCATAATCTCTAGTTCGTTTTCTTCTCCTTTTCTCGGATGACAAAGTTAAAATGGCTACCAGCTTCAGGAGCATGTGAGGTGAGATTTTAATGAGGGACTGCAACTGGCTTTCAATTAAATATAAATTACAGGCAGTGCAGTTTTTGAAGTAATTAATTCATCATGTTTTGCACCACCTGTTCTTCAATATTATATTTATGAAAGAGGGGACATTTAGCCTTTATGTTAGACTTTAATATGTTAGATTTAAGGCAATGCAGTGACCAGTAATTAAATAAAACATCAGTGAGTCATTCTGAAGTGGATCTGGGCACAAAAAGAAATCCCTTTTAGTGTATGCATTTTAACCACTCACTCAAGCAGTAGGGAGGTTGCTTCCTAACTGTGCTAATGGCTGTGTGTGCATGAGACACCAGCTAGAATCTGGTAGACAGGTCACACCGTCAAACAGGGAGCAAGTGCATGGAAAAGAGGGGTCAAGGGCGACTAAATCGCTTGGCCGCTCTTTTTGAGATGACAAACACGTGCTTCTGCCAGAAGGGAACCATTAAAAATAATTTACACAAGCTTTATGTTGGCTGAGCTCTTTTTGATGCAGTGTTTCCCCTGGCAATTATGGCTATGGCACAGCTCCAGCCATATGGGCAGCCGGGCAGTGGGCCGTGAGGCTCAGGAATACCTGGGTGGTTAATTAAGAGCTGTTGCCAGGGCCATAGGAGGCCAGTCTCAGATCTTCTACCCCCCCCCTCCCCCCCCCCATCAGCACCACCATCTCTGCTAACACTCTCACTTACTCCTAGAGCAGACCCTCCACTGTGACCTACTGTTGTCTCTACTCGCTCACAAGCAGCAGCCACTAGGGACAGAGAGAGGCCACCGGTAATTATTTGAGATAACATCCCCCGAGTTGAGGTGGGATATGTGAGAAAAAACTGTGTGCTGTGTTGTGTCTGTGTTTTTCTGTTTCTGGATGTGTGTACATGTGCACATATATGTGTGCACCCTTGAGTAAGTGTGTGTATACTCCAGAGCATAAAGGTCAACATTTCCACTTGCCTTCAAGTGAGTGTAATGCTTCTTTAGAATGGAGGACAACGTAGCCACATTTTTCATAAATGCCTCATTCTGTATTCAGACATTTACTGTACTCTGCTCCTGGTCACCAGACCAATTTGAATAGACTATTCTCACTTGTCAGGGAGCACTTGCATCACTTTGACTGACAAGTACATTTTTCAGCAAGTGTAAACAGAAAATATGAATAAAAAGCACTGAGCCATTTAAAAAATATTAATATACTTTAATAATAAAGGTGGTGGAATAAATAATTATGCCACATGTTTTTGTGTAATCAGAAAACAGATGTGCTACATTCTGGTACCTTAAAGCCATGAACTGTAGACAATGTTGAGTGAATCAGGTCTGGACATTGTTTTCCTTTTACACATGTAGCACACAACAGGAGATACAGTGTGTCAGATTTGTTCTCACCTACTGGAAATACAGTACATACGAGGAGGGAGGGCACCTAGATAGTGTGTTGGAGGCAGGTCATGAAGCAAGAAAAAAAATGCAGTCATGTACCTGGTTTATAATTTGGACAAGACCTGAAATGAACTGACTCTCTTAGCATTATTATTTGAATGTGTGTGACAATTTTGGCATATGCCCTTAATGATAGAAGTTCCAGAATGTCATCATCTTTCCAGTCCTTTTAAACACTTTTGTTGGCATCTTCATGTAAATGATCTTCCTTCTTCACCCTTGTATGTTTGTATTCTTCCAGTTTCATGCATAACAGAAATTTCATCAATATGCCTACTAGCTCAGTGTGACTTATCCAGACAATAACCTGCTGCATTCATACACTGGCTCAGTTGGACATTACATGGACTTTGTACAAGGGAGCTGGCAAGGTAAAGTCTTTTTAAATGTCCGGGTCAGCTGACTTTGACCTTTGCATTCTCACATACAGGTCCTCTGGGTAACGATTAGATAAAGTTGCAGTGCATGTCTGAAAAAGGCTTAAGGTGTGTAGTACTAGTTAATCAGAATACACATCACTCGCAGTCTAAGGTCCATCTTAGTTATGGTCTACAGTCCCATTATTCTATTATTATTATATATTACACTATGTCGTAATAGTCCTTGGATTTTAAATTATTTGAGAAATGTGGACATAACAATAACCCCTTTATTTTTACAGCAGTCCTTGCAAACCTTGACTATTTGAAACCAAAATGATTTTCAACTTATATCACTAATCTTCATCTATCTATTGACCTTACTGTGTGATTATGGTTTGTGTTGTCATAACATGTATCTTTGACCTTGACTGAGGTCTTCACAAGCCTTCTGTCTAAACATATTGATATTCATAAAAGCACTATCACTCTATCAGTCTGCTAGACAGAGATCTAATACAGTATAATGAAGCAATAATGAGAAATTTTCTTTTGTTAAAATGTCATTTATGTGATGAATAAAAGATGATGGGTTCAGCTGTGTCTGCTTTGTTCTCAGTCAGTCTTGTTTTTTTATTTTTGCTCTGGCCTGTACACTAACAATGGTGTCATTGGCAGACATTGTCCTGATAATCAGCCAAAATTGCTTCATGTTTCCACTGTATGAACAATCATTAGGATGTTGTTTTGTTCATTCGCTTCGCCTCAGCCTTTCATTTGTGAACAGTGGCTGCAACGAAAACAGTGACAGCTTCTAATCTGAGTCTGTGATAGTTCAGAATGTCCTGATTGTGACAGCATAGCAAGGCAAATACATTTGTGACTGTGTCTGTGTTTGTGCACCTTTCTCTATGTATGTGTGTGTCAGGGACCCCCTGCTGACTCTTCACCTCATCTCCATATTACTTTATGGGGAATGTAAATGGATACATGCTTATCTTTACACGGACCCAAGCAGGAAATGGGATCCTGCCCTTCACTGCAACTAAAAAGAGTAGGAAATATTATGGTACACATTATAAATGATTTATGTGTATAGAATATGGCGTCTTTCCTTGATAACCTCTCCTGCAAGTGCTTGCTTTTCAAGTGGGATACAGCAAGGTCCCGATGGTGCAGAGTTCTCTCCTTGTACCTCTCGAAACAATAAACAGTATTATCTGTCTGCCCGTCTGCTTTCGGTTTTCAGTCGTTTACACTGACCTAGCATCTTATGGAAATGAATCCCAGTGACTGCATGAAGGGTCATATACTTGATGCTGAATAATTGGTCGTTTTGGTTGCAGGCTCCCCTGCTTCACATTACAGTGATAATGAAGGCCTGGTGAATATGGTGATCAGTGTGTGTGTCGGATATGTGTCTCCATGTGCATCTGTCATCTGTGTGCATGCATGCCTCTGTGTGAGCGTGTGTGTGTTGTAGAAGTGTCTTCTGAGTCAGGGATTATTGCTGATAGATTATTTCTTCAGCCCCCCTGTTATCACTGGATCAAACAGGCATGTGACCTACACTTCATCACTTTATTCATCCTCCTCTTAAACTGAGCTCTGGAGACCTGCAGAGAAGTCTGCTGGAAACGAATATATCGGGCTGGGCTGAGACCAGGGGCTCATAATACTGCTGCACTGGGAGCCTTTTGCATAATTATAAACCCTTACTAGGACTGTGTGCAGTATATTTTCAACGGCATTATGAATTTGGTTTTACAGCTGAGCAAATCCTATTTGAAAATGGGGCGTGTGGCTGATTTTAAATCACTTTTCATTCAACCGTACCAGTGGAGGTTTTAAAAGAGATAGCTCTCTAAAATACTATCCTTGTCTCTCCCACACTGTTCTGGCCTTTACTGTCCACATTCGTGTTCTGGTCCCTGTTATTATGTGATATTGTCATCACCTGTCCTCATTACTAGTTGAAGGACAGGCCCTTTGATGCTCATTAGCGAGCGCCCCTGTGTCAGCTGTACAGACTAGTCATGAAGAGGTGGTGAGCTGCAGCTATGAGAGACTGTGATGTCAGCCAACCTGTGTACACCATGACAGTGGTGACACCCAGCCAGTCCTCCTTTTGTCAGGGGCCCCTAACGAGGTCATCACTGTCCCTGAGACAGGGGTCATCCTTACATTTGACCCTGTCCCTACCCATGCTCTAAGGTCAACAGCTCCTCCTGACACCTTCCCAGTGGTGTCCCTGCGTCACTGTCCCTCATTGGCTGGTGGCATGCCGAGCTGTCATGTAAGTGGGCAGTGTATGTGGAAATCAAGGTGGGTTGATGCCTTTTAATGAGACAGACGTAGAGCCTCGCTAATGTCCCCGCCTTCGTTAGGCAGGGCCCAGCTGCAGCCTGTCAGCCCCCTTGTTAAGCTCAGCCCTGGTGGGACAGCCAGGCTGGGCAATACGGCTCTCGCTCTGTCTGTCTATCAGTTGGTCAGCTTTTCTCCTCCTCTCTCCCCTTGGTGGACCTTAGTCTCCAGGGTGGAAAGAAAGCTCTGTCTGCCTGATGGCATGGTACTGTATGTCAGGGCTTTACTCTCTGCTGTTTTCCCTGGATCCTGGGAGGTGGTTGGCTAATGATCCACCAACAGGGCTTTGGGGCACTCCACGGCATTTTGTTTCCTGATTAGAATGCAGTGCCGGCCTTTGTCAACAGCGATGTCAGCCGCTGTAAGGACAAAGCATTGTTACCAGGAGCATAATTAAATCTGTTTCCTGTGAATTTGCCACCTGTGTTGACCAGGCAGTCAGGGATTCAGAGATTTTTTTTTAAGCTCCCACTCTGTGTTTAGTGTTTATTTTCTCCCTCCTCCTACCCCTATATTTGTTGCTAATATACAGTGCAACAGGGAGCCTGGTATATAACAAGCAGAGGGTATCATTTTATTTTTATGCAAATAACATTTTGTGAAAATAAGAAAAACTATCGAACACAATTAAGAAAATACATTTGCAGTTAAGCTAAGTCCAGAACCTAGTTACTGAACAGTGATTAATAACTTGCCAAATGTCCATGAATTACATTGAAAATATTGTATTCATATTATTGCACAGCATATATAGTATATGTACATATAACCATTTAATAGAAGTATATATATATATATATATATATATCATAACCCTGCTATAAAAGGCCACAGTTATGTTACTTATCAAATACACAGTGACATGTAAGTCAGAACTAACCAGGCCATTAAAATCAACAGCACTCCATAGGATATGGACTGGTCAGAAATTAATTGGCCCCATGGCTGTTTGAAAGCACAGAGAAAACAACTCCATGGAGTGTATCAGGATTTCCCACATAAAATATGTCAATTTTCCCTGCTCAAGCCAGTCGAGCAATAATGACCCCATGGCGCTGTACAGTGGTGTGACAACACAAATGACACTACACTGTGTGCTAATGACATGGGATGTAGTTGCTGGGTAAACATGGCAATTAAACAACAGTCTCAGACTGAGTGGGGCACACATAGAATCCTCACAGACCCCATTGTGTCTTTGTCTTAGTGTGCTCTCTTGTGCTGTCTCTCTCTCTCTCTCTCCCTCTCTCTCTCTCTCCCTCCCTCTCGCTTTCTCTCCCTCTCCCTCTCTCTATCTGTAAGACATTTGCATGCTGGAGGCATAATTGGCTGGTCTCATGGTGGCAGTGGCAGTATTCCTAGAACGAGGACATCTCAATGCACCTCACACGTCCTCACTGTCACAAGGCTCGCTGCTGAAAGCCTTCCTGACACAAACACAGCAACACAGAACGCTCCCACAATGGCAGCCATGTCTGCTCCCACTCAAACTACACCCTGTGACAAGAAGGAGCTGAACTAAGCACATTTCTCTTCCCCCCTTGCAGTTTCCAAACTTCAGGATTACCGTCATCATGCAGGAGCTCTGCTGGAGAAGTTTTTTTTTGCTCTCTGAGAAGGCTGTGTGAAAGAGTTTGGAAGGTGACAGCTTAGGTGTAGCAGTTTGCTACAGGAGGAAACTCATGTTGAGTTTGGGTGTGCAGGCACATTTGAACATGCAGTAACTTATAGGTGGCACATTTTGTATGCATGATGGACTGAATTCTAATCTCTTGTCATTTGGAATGTAACACAGCAATGTGTTACATGTTTCCAATTTCAGAAAAGAAAAGTAACAAAAATATGACCAATTTGTTCCAACCCTTGATATCCATCCATTATCACAAATACACATTTCTTCATCTTTCAGTGAATCACTGAGCAAATATAGAGTGTGTGCAGCTTCCCTCAGGTGACACTACAGTGTGCCACAGTGGCCTACACTTACTCGTCACATTGATAGAGTAGCCCTGCCAGAGCCTTACTTCATTCACCCGTGGAACAATTAGCAATGCTGAGCAGTTTTGCAATTAACAGCCTCATAACTGTCACATGCCCCAATTTTAAATCAGCAGGAGTAATATCTGTTTTAGAGCAAAGTTTAATTACAAAGTAAAAGATTTGCATTGCAGCAATTACCATTTTTAAATTACATTGTTACTTCAACTTCTTGCACTTTTTAAAATGCTACAACCTCTATGCACAAGGCCCCTCCTTGTGGCAGGTTTTTTTGTGTAACTATCACACTCACATGAAGAAATTTCACAAAATCTGATAACAATGCATTTTCAGGATGGTGATTGAGAAATAAAGTTTAGGTAGCTGAATGAATGACTGCCATTTCCAGAGGAATAGCAGTCACTTCAGGCTTGACATTCTCCATCAAACCACAGCATACCCTTGTGAACAAACAGTCTGTCTAAAACTCTAAATGGGCTCAGTCAGAATGGATGCTAGAGCCCAGTCAAGGCTTAAATCATCTGTGTTGAGCTCAAAAGAGAAGCGACGAAGCCAGAAAATAGAAGAGCCAGGCTGATGGAATCTGGCGCAAACACATTCCCACCTTTCCAATCTTATTTTCGTCTCTCGCCTTCTGCCTGGTTCCCTTGCAGGGGCTTAGTGTACTTTTTATGTCCCAGTGCATACAAAGTCTATCAGAATGCATTTGTTTCAGGGAGCCCCCATTCAATTTCAAAGGGTTAAACAGACCATTCACTGGCCTGTCAACATTCTCCGGCCCGCCTCACGGAAAAAGTCATCCATGACAATCGTGTTGGGCTTTTCAGGGGGCTCTGTAGCACCCATTCTGTGAGGCCACTTTCAGGCCATAAAGAGCTTTATTTGTGTGGATTTGAAAGAGTCATGTGAAGTGCCCTCAGGCTGGAATCCTCTTCAGCGGGTCACCACTGTCTCAATGGGCTTCACATTCACAGACAGCCATCAGTACTGCCCTCACGTTCTTATGAAGCAACATCAGTGCCACTGCTGCAAGAGTTCTGAAAGTCCTCTGAAAGGTGCGCTACAGGCAGAAGCTAAAGGGATGAAGAAGACAAGCAACAAAAGTTGATACAGGGCGAAGACAAGGCCAGGGATGGAGACTACAGCAACTATGAAGGAAAGGAACATTTTTTTGGCTCAGATGAGAATGATGAGTACAGCATTTTAAGCTCTTGACTTTGCTGGGTGTCTAATGAACAACATCACATCCCCTTCTGACCCCCAACCTGTCTCTCTAACACTCACCTGAAGTGTGGACACACGCAAACCACACAGCAGCCAAAGGCATTGAAGGCCAGGTCGTGGGAAGTAAGAGAGGTCCAACAGCATATCCATTTTCATGGACCATATGGAAATTGTGTTGGGTGTGCAGTAGACGCTTTAGATAGCAGTGACCCTAACAGTCATGTGTGTGTATGCTGAATGGTAAACAATGTGGAGAAGGGCATCACCCTGACCCCAGCATATGGGTATGTTTTCACAAACACAGCCATGCTGCCAGGCAGGCTCTGGGGATTTTGATTTGTTAATGAATCGCTCTATTGACTTGCATCTTCACTTGCTTCATTAGAAGACACCAACAACACTCCCTGTGCTCTTTTTTCCCCTCTCTTTATTCCACCCTGATCTTAAGCACAGAAAGGAAGATGTGGGCAGAAGGAGAGGGGGTCATTAGAGAATGCTATTGTGTGTTTGACTTAAATCTTCAGGCTTGTCATCTGTTTCCCCCTCTTCTGTGGCTTCCATTATTTAGCCCAGCTAATTTGTATTGTGGCAATTTAAGACAACTCTCGAGTGCTCAGTGATGCAAGAGAACAAACCTAATGCCCCGCTCCCCCGCCTCCCTGTCCTACTCCCCCTACCCTCACACCCGCATCTCAGGCAGGCCATGGCCCAGGACCAGCCTCCTCTAAATCTATTTCCCAGTCCCTCCCCAGCCCTCATTACCATGTGGAGACAATAATGGTTTTGTCAGGACGATACCTGCTTTACAAGTAGCAGATTATTGTGTCCTGCCAGTGTTAACACAACAAGTACAAGCCCTCTGTCTGTGGCCATTCCACCGGCTGTCAACACTCATCCATAATGGTAGTGTCACACCATAACACACAGCACACAAAGACTTGTGACCCTCCAGCTACATGCACAAAAACACACACCCTCTATAAGATTTACACAACATATGGCAAGTAGCATTATAGCTGTTGGTTCTGCACACCCCACCACTGAGCCAAAGCCTCTCTGCCCTTTGTCCAGAAAATGTGTTGCCCCTGGCTGCTAGGCCACACAGTGCCAGGGTTGTGCACCAATTACACCATACTTTACCAGGAGTACCATCTGCATGCCAAATGGACCATTCTGTCTGTCTGGGTGTTCTGGTCCGATTGGTGTGAATTTTACACACTTCAGGCTGTATTAAAGACAGCAGGAGTCTTGTATATGTGTGTATGTGTGCAAGCTTTTTTTCTGTGCATGCATTTGTGCATATACTGTATGTATCTTCTTTGTACTGTATATATGCAGGAGTGTAAAAACTGTATTAAACAAGAAATACACATTTTACATTTTTACCCTGTCCATTGTCACCTACAACAAACAAAAGTAAATAAAGGCAAAGAAAACTGCTCCATATCTAATCTTCTTGTACTTCCAGTGACATTTGAAGACATGGTCAATTTGAAGAATGGTTTTCATTCCTAAACCAATAAAACAGAGAACGTATGCTTTACTGTGGCTAGAGGTTTTTTTTTATCAGGTCCCTGTGTAGATGTCTCAGAGACTCTGTTGACAATGTTTCATGCAGTACTAGTACTTACACTGTCCAAAAACCACATGACATGAAGTGTAGCAGACTTTGACAGCCTTTTATCATTGTTGCAAATATTAGGAGTGATCACAGGAATTGTGATACTGTTTTTTTTTTTTCTTTTTTTAATCTCTAAAGGAAGCTGCTGATATTTTTAGAAAACAAATCCAGTGATTGTTGTTCCATGTGTGTTGGTATAGTTCCTTTATTTGGAATATTGGTAATGTCTAAAAGTACACTAAACATTCTCTCCTGACTATTATGAGTCATTGTATTAAAACTGTGGGAGTAGAGAGATGAACTTATTTAACCCATGAACACCGGCTGGCCCTGGGAGCTTCCTGTGACTGTATATATGAGGAGACAGTGGGTCAGCTGGGGAAGCTTCCTGCCCTCTGCAGAGTGGTGGACGCCTGCTGTGTGGGTATAACATGGCAGGCCAGGTCTATTGTGTAGGAAGAGGATGTGCTCTGGTGTTGTCTCAGCTCTGGGCCAGGACACACTGTGTATGACGCACAACAACTCTCACTGGCTGGACCCAAAAAGTCAGGGTGGAGTATGTCACTCTTGCTGTGAGCTGTGGCCTGGCATGGTGAGGATTTGTGCAGAGATGAGTGGATAATTAATCTCTATCAACAGGAAAAGGTCACATCTGGAATATTTCAGTGGCTGGGGAGAGAAATATAAGTTTTTAAATGTTTTGGAAAACTGGGAATTTTTTCCCTTCATTACAGTTTGCTAAATTAGTCATTGAATTTTCTGCAATAGTTGCCCTTTGCTGAGCCTGTCATAAAATAAAAGAGGATGCCAGATGGATCTTGACACTTCTCTTTGATATTTTATTTATTTCTTCTTTTTTTTTTTACTGTTAGGTAGAGAACTGGAACTTTTCTATAAGGCTGTTTTTTCTCCACCATCCCGGCCCTCAGCTTTGACACCATATGTGAAGGTTGCTACATGGACCTTGACCTGGCTCTGAGGGTAGTCAGATGGGCATTGTGCTGGGCAGGCAAAGAGCTAAAGGTTCTGTTCGGCTCAGGCTGTCAGGATTTTCACTGCATGAAATCATATTTTGTCTTGTTGCGGTGTCTTACACCTTGATTCGTTATATTAGATTAGAGGAAGTGGAAGAACACATAACACATTTTTACTTCAACTTCAGTGTATTAAGTTTTAAGTCATGAAATGTTCATTTTAAAAAGCCCTGAGTCTCATAGACATTAAAGTGCTACAATCAATTTCACCTGTTTGGACCGAGTCATATTGCCAGTTATGTTCTGACTGGCCACATCTCTGAATTGAAGTGGTCAAATAGCCAGGAAGGGCATGCTCAAGATAATGACATATTTGCATACAGCATTTAAACCAATGACTGCCGTGTAGGACGTAATGCATGTACACTTCATGCTGGTAAAGTTTATTTTGAACTGGTACAGAGAAGACAAAGTTTCTGAAAAACACAGCCAACTTGGAAAAGGTTTTACAAAACAATAGCATGAAGATACAAATTTTCAACCACCCGTAGCTAATCCTCACTTTCAAACACCATGTTGCTAAGGACAGCCCCTTTTTCCACTGCTTTAAATTAATGTTTCTTAATTCAACTCAATATTGCACTTGGGCAGCACGGTGGCACAGTGGTTAGCGCCGTTGCCTCACAGCGCGAAGGTTCCAGGTTTGGGCCCCACCTAGGACCTTTCTGTGTGGAGTTTGCATGTTCTCCCCGTGCTTGCGTGGGTTCTCTCCAGGTACTCCGGCTTCGTCTCTAAATTACCCATAGGAGTGCGTGTGTGTGGTTGTTCGTCTATGTGTTAGCCCTGCGATGGATTGGCGACCTGTCCCGGGTGTACCCCGCCTTTGCCCGATTGCCGGCCGGGATTGGCTCCGGCCCCACCTGTGACCCCGCTCAGGGATTAAGCGGTAGAAAATGAATGAATGAATATTGCACTTTATCTGCTATTTTTACTTTTATTTTTCATCCATTACCCAGTGACCAAATGACTTCATTGTGCTATTGAGCTGACTGTACAGACACTGATGCTTCTAATAAAGTACCCTAGCCTCTCATGTTAATGTACTCAGAGGTTAGTCTTGGGAAGACTGATGTAAAGGAGAATAAAATATAATGAGAACAGTATGAATCAACAGTCAGCTACAGCTATGCTTAAAGTACTAGGTATCTACTCATGCATGTTGCTACTTGTACTGTCATGTAAATGTTGTTTTAAAGTAGTTTTTAATGTTTTACCTAACTAATTCTATCTAATTTGCATTCTAATGTTTCGTCTATATATGCATTTTAATTAATGCTTTATCTTTCTGTGTGCATTGTGTTAAGCACTTTGAATTGCTGTTGCATGTGAAAATGAGCTATATAAATAAATTAGCCTTGCCTTTCATCTTGTATATTATTCGCAACTTCCAGTTTTGTTTTGTGTCTGTCCTGTACGATGCTGTATGTCACATGAATGTTGTGGCTATACCCGGCTTGGTCCTGCTGTGTGCAAACAAAACCTTTCTTGGGAATTTTGCACACAGCAGCTTTACTCCTAAGGCAGTCCAACGATGATTGAACGTGCTGCTAACATGCTGTCAGTAGTCGTCTGAAAAGCTGAACATTTGATTTTTGAAAAGCTGACATTTTGGAAATGTAATGCTTTTTGAAGACGGCTTGGTTTCTATACTGTAGACACCTATGCAACTTAGTAAGATGTACTATGTGATGTAGGGCCAGTAAGAATGAAAGGATAACATTTCACATAACTACATTCAAAGAGCACCTTAGTCTTGTTAGAAAAATATTATTTCAGTTCATGATTTCTCTTCATGGTGTACATATCAATAAGTTCTGACAGCATAAGTCAGATAGTATTCCCACAGTAGACAGAGCCTCTGTGAATTTGGACTAGCTGGAAACATTTACCAAACACTCTGAGCAATCAGACTGGCAGGCTGGTGGGGAGAGGCAGAGTTAAGCTACTTGATGGGGCCAGTCATTTCTACAGCGCTGTGTCAGAAACAGTTGGGTTTCATTTCACGTGCTGCTGTGATTGGAAGAATCTCAATATTTATCCAGTTTGTCTTGCCGTGGCACCTGCTGGGGGAGACATTAGTCATTTGTAAGTATTAACATGGGCATCCCCTCCTTCCCTCATCTTCCTTGTCTTTGTCTCTCCTTGTCTTCCTCCTCCCTCTGCACTCTCACTCCCTCCCTCTGTGAGTACACTGTCAGTCATGTTGTAGCCTTTTAAATGTCATCCACTTACTGTGGAGAGCAGTCGCCCCACTTGACAGTTTTATTGGGAGATGTTATGATGATGGTGATGAGAGAGAGTGAACGAGAGAGACAGAGAGAGAGAGAACTGGGGGGGCATCACAGAGTCAAATCAAATTAGAATAATCAGAGTGATGTGATTAATAGGAGTGCCATTGTGGGGTAATCATGCACAGCGATCATCACTGCAGTGGACTTCAAATTAGCGTGCCCTGCAGTGAGGCTTTGATCTGGAAGACATCAAATAAAGCTGGGCGTCAGGTTGTCACTTACTTAAAGTACACCTTCGCCTTGACGTCTTTTCACCACACTAAAAATAGAGACTGAAGACAGAGCGTGACAAAAGGCAGAGGTACAGCTGACAAATGATCATGACTGCTCTGTGTGGCACCTGCTACTGTGAGCCACTCAGGAAGATCTACGTTTCATTTTCTTAAGGTGGACTTAAAATCCTAAGCACCAAGGTAAGAGAAAGAGACAAAGCTAGAGTGCTAGAAAGGAAGACATCAAACTGACATTAACCTAGTGAGTCTTTTCAGTCATATATCTATCAAACCCAGGTCAAACACTGCTACAGAAATCACCAAGGAATTATTAACCCAATCTCTTTCTTTGTAATTGTCCTGACTTTAATGCAAAGCATCAAGATGAGATTTGGAATGTGTATAAGCTACATCTTTACTGTGTCATCTTGGTCTTTCTTGTATTTTAGTATATTTATTATATAGCATGGTCATGCATATTGCTGTTGCAATGGGACAACAGAAAATTCTCACCAGACATAAAGACAAAAAAAGCTGAATAAAAAAATGGCCTAAGAAGGCCTCACCTTAATATCAGTGAAAAAGAACTTTGGAGACAGATACAAAGAAAAAGAGACATTTAGGAGCTGTCATGGAACATGTAGTTGAGTTTGTGAAAGCTCAAGTGTCATGAAGACTGTGCTTGATCTCTCAAACACAGAGCTTGCCTCTTTCCCCACTACAGGAATACTGACATTTTCATTTAAAGGTCACCAATCTCTTCATGTATTCACCTCAGCTTTTAATGTGAGTAGAAAGGTGAGCAAGAGAATGGAGAGTAAAGAAATGAATGAGAGGAAGAGAGCAGGAGAGGAGGGGAGAGAGAAACAGGATTTAGACATGGGCAGAGATGAAGCAGGACTCTAAGAGATACAAGATCAAAAAGAGAAAAAGACTAAAGCAATTGGTTCTCAGTCCAAGGTCAGAGCTGCGAGGTACATATCCCACAGCTCTTATCTCGTAGATATACAGAGCTTTGAATGGTTGTCTGTGTGTATGCAAGGTCGACTGCCCTTATGGCCTGTCTTGCACTATGTCTGTTTATAGGGTTCTGATGTCCTTATAAAATGTCTGTGTTCACACTGAACTGTTAAACAACTGATCCAAAATCAGGCACTAAAGCAAAATCCTGTTTGTTTACTGTGTACATGTTAAGTGAAGTGATTCTGACTCTGAGTGAGTGAGCCAGTATTTCCACCATATCGTTCTGCTTATTTCAAGGTTGTTTATAATACTTTTCATAAAAGGATAGACTGAAACAAACAATTTTAATAGTAAGCCAATGAGCCATAAGACTGTGCATTTAAATCAGCATTTATATGTAAAATAATTCAGCATTAGTATGTGAGGATATCCATTACTGTGCTAATACTATGAAATGAATGCTAAAAAATAAAAGGGGGCCTTTTAGTTCTCTAATTTACTATGTCGGCTGCATGAAGTTAAAAGATGCCCCCATTTAGCTGTTTAAATGAGGATGGAGAAATTTTTCCTCTGAAAATGGATTAAAATCATTTGGTGAGAATAATCATTTAAATAGCAATAAGGACTCAGAGTATCTAGTGAGCATAAAATAATTTCAAGTAGAAATTAAATAGCTTATTACTGCCTTTCATTTCCTTGAGGGAATAGCCTTTTTCCTTTTTTCTCAGCCCCCTTGGTAACATGGAAGTCTCCTGTTTTACACAGTGGATCTCATTCTCCATGCTGTCCATATTTCTGTCTGTCTGTCTAGAGACAAGTGCTAAAGCTCCTTAGTCTAACAGTGTTAGCAGAGAAAAAGACACCTTGTAACTGCGAAGCAATACACTTCTCAAGAATAAATCCAAGTCTAATCTTTTATGTCTTATCTGTCAAAAATCCTTCACTCAGTATGCCCCTGCATTCCTTTATGCATTGTCAATATGTCAGAGAATTGCTGAAATAGGTTAATTTCAACACCTGTCAGCTGATATATACCCCAAAATGAAGTTGTGCAATAGACTGGCCTGGGAACGTTTCAGTACTGGAATGCAGTGTTCAGTGACGGGGGAGTGAAGATGGGCCCTGGGTCTCACTGTGTGACGTCAGTGTGGTGGCATGGCAGAAAGCTGAGGGCCCGTTTGGCCCTGACAGCTGCGTTTGCCCACAGTAATGCACCCTGTCGGCCGGGGCCAAGGCCTCTCTCCTGCTGTCAGCACACCGATCGGCTTTCATGGATCATCTCTTATCTGCCGAATCTGTCATTGCAGAGGAGGGCTCCTTTTGGGGGGCTTTAAACCGTGCTGCCATGGTTCACAGGCTCCAAGCCCCCCTTATGGATACTTTGCTCTCTTTCTTTCTATCTCGTTGTCTTTTTCAATTCATGTCTCACTCTCTTCCTTTCTTCCTTTCTCACTCCATCTTGCTCTCTGATGCACCCCGTCACTGTCATTCCATTTATGTCTGTCTGCTGTTCATTTGTGACTGAAAGCAAACCTGAGAGGCAGGGCATTTGAGCTGGGGGCTGGTGGATGGCCACAGTATTGTGGAACAAGGGAGGGTTTTGGGAGGGAAGAGGCTTTTGTTTGTTTGGACAGATGTACAGGCCCATCTCTGAACTTCTGTCAGTGATCAAAGGGGCCAATGATGTAGAACAGATTCATGGGCCATGTCTTATCAGCCCTTGCGCCGGCCCTCATCCATTATCCTGAGCCCTCGTCCATCTCATTTTGATGACGGCACCCTAAACAAGTGCATTAATCACTGCCACTCCCCCTTTTGGCCAGGTGGCCTCATGCCCTCCAGACATTCACATAAGCTCAGGGGGGTGAGGGTGTACCCAGCACTGACCCTCAGGCCTCTTGGACAGCTTTGCTCACTGGATTGGCTCCTTTTCTACCAGTAGCCAATGATGCTCTTTTAACAGGTCAGTAAGGTTCTTTTGAGAATTTAGTTAGTAAAAAAGAGAAGGGCTGTTTTAGTGAAATCCTTCAAGTTACACAGGTTTGCTCCCAAATCCAAACATGTGCGTGCACATACTATATAAAGAATGTAAAGTTAATATCATGCATTTTGGGTAAATGCTCCATTTTGGAAGAACATACTCATTGTCCATCCAGAGATATACTATACCTACATATACGTACTATAAGTTAATAAAACAAAACAAAAATAAAAAAACAACTATCCCACAGAGCTACATACAGTAACGGATGCTACAACTACATCCAAACATCTTCTTTAATGTTCAGTTTGAGGACAGACAGCACAGAAACTGATTCATTTGCAGTGTTGCTACCTAGCGTTAACTCCCGAACTGAGAGCTGAGTGGAGCTGAGTTCAGAGTGCAGAGATATTTTTCAGTCTATGGCTCTCGTCGACAGGATCTTTAGGTACACTATGAGTTAGCTACAGTCAGCTAAGCTTATCCATTCTAAATTACCATAGTCAGTAGAATGAGATCTAAATGATTTGAGCAACTTTTTAGACAAACAAAACACAGGGCGTATCTCCCAAAATGGCACCCCTGTCCCAACATTCAACACAGCGTGATGTACCTTCACATTCCCTATATAGTGTACACACACATATGTTCCACAACTTGTATGTGTCACATGCAGAATGCATCTGGTGGTCTTTTGATGTTGGTATCTTTCAGCATATATGTCCTCTTGCTGTCGCTACCTTCGGTCACCGGTATCCCCCATTATGGAAAGTGAATCATTGAGCTTGTAGAGGATAAGAGGGAAAATGGCTTAAGTGGTTTCTTTGTGTCAGCAGGTTAAGCAAAGCATTTCACACAGGCTTTTACAGCTAGAGGTAGTGCCTTTGTGCTCAAAGAGACTTAAAACAACTGCAAAATGTGACACCAAAGGGTAATGGCTACACACAACATGAGGTGTTTTCTAAGGAAAGACCTATTTGTCACAACAGTTTGTGCTCTCCTTGAAAAGTTTCAGAGGTGAAAATAAGACTTTGCTGCAGAGTTTCTGGGTTAAAATAAAATTAGACATTTCTTGTAGTGGCCAGTATTAAAATCACCTCACTTCTAAAGTGCATTTATAGGAATTTGTAATGGAATTGCTGACTACACTGATGGTAATAAATTGTGGTACTGACAAGATCTTGCAGGAACATAACACTATACAAATATTATTCTTTAGTTAAAGACTATTCCACCATACAAGTAGTAAATTATGGAGAAAATAACATTTAAAAAAACTATTAGTACATGACTTTCGGACTGGTTGCTTTCTTGTCAGACATGCATGTGACCCTGCTGAATACTGTTCCCCTGTTCTTGGGAGGTTTGTTGTAACACAGGTTAGCGACAGTGACCTCAGCAAATTACCATTATATTTCTGGCTAAGCTGGGCTCCGAGGGGTGGTTTTAGCAGTCTGGGAATGAGGTCAGCAGGTCAAATGCCAAAGCATAGTGTCATGGAATACAGAGTCAAATGATGGAGCATGTGTGGTTGAAGAGCCTAGCAGATGCGAGGGTGGGGGGGCGAACAACACCAGACAGAGACACACACACAAAGTCAAAGTCATTTCTAAGGTGATATCTTAAGCAAACAGATATTGACAGGCCAGCTACAAGTTCATCTCAAGGTGACAAGACATAAACACAGCAAGCCATCTCTGATGGCTGGACAGAGAAGACATTCAGACTAGGCTGTGTAGTAATGAAATGGGTACACACACAATCAGCACCTATCACCCAACTCAATATTTCTCTCATATTCTCCCATATATGTCAGTATAGTTGCACAACCTTTCTGTCGTCCTTGGCCTCTGAACTGTTAATAAGCCTATTTGTTAAAATGACACTGGCAGGCAGCATAAGCTTGGCCCTTCTATCCCTCAGAGACAAAGTCAGTTATGCCGCTTCTGAACTCATTTGATGGGATATCACTCTGGCTGCTGTGACAGCTCTACTTTAGCATATTCATGACAAGCAAAGTCTCATTTCACAGGTGTATTAAAATACCTCTTACCCCTTTCTCATGGGCAGCCTCGTCTAACACTGCAATGGCTAGACACCATGCATGAAAATCGATGGGGAAAATATGTAGAAATATAAGCATGCATCAGAGGCCGGGTCAAGAACCTAATTTCACACTGACACCGGGGGTAATTTGGCTCTAGAAATGTTTGTCAATTCACCATTCATTTGAGCAGGCATGGCATTGTTGAGGCCTGCAATGTGAGTGCAAGGTGGCCAACCTGAACGCCTGTATTTATGGTGCACTTTTGTGAATACATTACGCCTGTCACAATGAAATAAGTGACATACTTACATGCTGCGTGGAGTAAGTCCAAAGGGGTGAGCACCGGGCGAAGGAGAGATAAGAGGAGAGGTAATTAGTACATTCATCTTTTTTATGATATCATTTTTCAGACATATATGATCACAATGTAAATTAGAAATAAGGAGGGACCTGCAGAAAATGGAATTCATTTGGAGTGGGTCAATCGTCGTACAATAGCAGTGCTGGGAGGCCAGGTGTAATTTACGGCGGCGCTTGGCCCTCTCTCTCCTGCCATGCACCTGGCAGAGCCTGATACCCTGCTGCTCCCCACAGCTGCTGGGCCTCCTTCCCCACAGATAACACCCTCATCTCCAAATGAGATTCATTTACCACACAGGAAAAGGAGAAAAGGAAAGGCAAAGGGAGAAGATATGAGACAAACCTGCCTTCCCTTTTTGCACCATCTTTCTGTCTCTCTCTCGTGGTTCAGTACCAAGCACTTACTGTAATGGCATTCTATGGATTATTGATTTTTGATTTGGTTTTTCTGCTCGGCAGATGCCCTCCATTTTAGTGGAGCCATTACCTCTGTAACGATTAGAAACAAAAAGTTAATTATGTAATTATAAAGCCAATAACAGCCTGCAGTGGTTTACCCTGCTTTAGTCGGTTTAAACATTATCTCTTGTGTGCACATCATAACAGGCGGAATGTGAGGAGAGGAGATTAACGCCTTGGAAAGCAGATGCGGAATTTAATTCTCCAGTCCATGGCTGCCTGGGAAACCATTAAGTAATCACAACATTCTCCCTTGATTAAATTCACGGCTGCCACTTTGCACACAAAGGGAAGGGGGAAGAAGAGGTGCCTGCAAAGCGCTCCCATTTTTATTGACTGTAACGTCAGTCCCTGCCTGCAGGCACAGATGAATAAAAGTGTTAAATAGGGTGCCTCAATCTGTCAGAAAATGAAAAGTTTGAGTGGGCAAAATAAAATCTAAGTAAAATAAAAAAGGAGGGGGTATGTTGCGATGTGTTAGGCCTGATAAAGCTCACTAAAAGCGGATGAAATAAATGGGGTAGCAAAAAGATGCACTTGATATTTCCCCATTATTTTCAGTCATTTTACTCTACTGCAAATGATTTTTGTCCCCAGCAGCTACAGATAAGGATGACAGAGAGAGGAAGTGGCTGAATTGGACTTGGTTTAACTGGATTAAACACACATACAGAGTTTGTGCGAGCATGCACACACACACACACACACATATACATACACTACATACACATGCATGCAGCTGGGACACATGTATTGACAACCTAGAATGCATACATAAGTGTGACTAATTACTTATGGATGGGTATATGAGAAATTAATATGGCCTTGAAATGATATTTATTTAATGTTACGCAGTAAAGCAGGTTGAAACAACCCTAGAGGGATAGAGGTCAAAGGGGCGGGCTCCTTCTATAAACGAGCACTTAAGGGCAGAAAGAGGGTCCTGCTCTGATTAATTGGGTAATTCATTAGTTTGGTTAAGTTGTTTAGTAAGATGGGTGAGATGAGGGCCTATAACCTGAGGGCTCTGCAGTGCACTAACTACAGACGGGAGGAATGCTGTGGCTAATGCAAGATAACAACATCAAATGAACTGTGAACAAACACATATCTACAGAGCCAGGAGCCGGACTAGCTGAGCTTTCAGGAAAATGAACAACAAACAAAGACAACTCATCTACACATATACACAGAGAAAGCCTTTCATATCATATGAGTTTAAACATGCTATACAGAATTACAGTGGAGCAAACAGTAATGGGCGTTTCCAGAGTTCTTACTGGCACACATTAATCCTACATGGACGTTCAGGTATGTGTTACTGGCTGTGTTGTTGAATGTGGAGCTTGTATGTTAAAGGGCAGTTCCTTATACTGTATTTAGATAAGCTTTACTTCAAAAAAACCTGCCATCATCTATCATGCTTCTTGGGTTATCAGGCTGGATGTGGTTCTAGCTTTGGTCTGTAGTTGTGTGTACATGTGCTGGGTGTAAATAAGACACTGTTTTTTTAAGACTATATTTACACATGCTTCTTTAAAACTACTTCCACATGCCTAGCTTATTTTCAGACCCATACAGAGCCCAGTCTGAGTGCTGGTCTGTTGCGAGACACCCCTTCACTCCTGTCCATCAGTTCCTTCCCAGGTGCCTGGAGCCGTACCCCAGGGGCCTGCAGCCTGGGGCCTGGATTTCCCCAGTCCCTCTACACTCAGCACAAATGCCAGGATCAGGTTTGGGAAAAGGCAATGGTTTTGTGTACAGTGGACAGCTGGTACATTCCAGATAACAGCTGAATTTAAAGTGAGTACAAAGGCAGCAAGCATGAGCTTCCTCTTTGTCTACCCTTGCCTATTGATGAGCCTCTCAATCAGGTCCAAATGGTTTGTTTCTACAAGCATCCACACAATATCATAACAGCACTGGCAGAGAAGAGCAGGCACTGTGTCTGGTTCCTGTTTAGGCCTGTTAAGCCTTTTCAAGGCTTCTGTGTTACATCATACACTGAATGGACTAACTGGGATGGTGAATTTGAATATAGAGGTTTATATCCAAGTACACTTGTCAATGAAGTCTTTCACCAAAGATGTATTGTGGCAAAAATTCAGGATGTAAAATCTGATTTGCAAATTTAACAGGATAAAACTGAAAGCTCTTCTACAGAAATGTCCTCCCATATTGCTATATATTATTTCCCATATTGCTAACATTCACAAAAGAAGAAATATTCAGTGCTAAAAAGTCCAGTGACAAAATCAATTTTCAAGAGTCTCAAGCTGTTTTTCAGCTTTTTAGAGCTGTATGATGACCACAGCAGACATTCTCTGTCTTTCAGAAGCTTGTTTCAAACATCCCCATCTGATCCAAGCCTGGGGGTTACCTGAAACATTTGGTCCCATTGCTCCATGTGACCGAAATCTGCTATAGCCACACCCAAATGGCATTCCCTGACACTTTATGAGCAACAAATAATTATGCATATACACATCTTCAACAGACTTGGTCAGACCTGCTGTCACGATGAGTGATGGACGAGCTCCAGGAGCAGAGGAGACATGCACAGCAAAATAGTCATGTATGTAGCAAAAACAACAGAAGACGGGAGAAAAAACTTGTTTTCAGCTAGTATAAAAACATGCACATGCACAACCATGCACAAGAAAGCTGCACATGCGCAACCATGCACAAGAAAGCACACTCACTATGCATAATGCACACACACCAAGCATGTGACATCAAGAATTCACTTTCTCTAAAAAGCCGAATCCCTCTGCAAGTCCCTTTTGAACCAGGTCAAAGCCCCCACCCACAAGTCCCAGCAAAAAGGATGGGAAAACTAATGACTACAATAGAGTGTTTGCATTTTTCTTGAGTCCTGAAAACCACAAAGAACAAGGCCTATGACAAGCTCCATTATTTGGTTGCTCTGCCGGTAAAGAGACAGCTCCTGCTGGAGAGATGAAAGTGGGGGATGTGGGATAGGGAGGACAAGAGAATGGAGAGTGTGTGGGTGTGGGTGGGGGCATTATGTGTGTGGGGTGTCAAGAGGGCCATGGAGATGGCAGGTGATGAGGACAGTCCCGCCCTCGCTGCCATAACCCATGTCGCGTGGAGCTACGGGCCCATCAGCACAAAGACAAATTATCCCAGGGGGAATTTCACGGACAGGAAGAATCTGTCACCTAGTGGAACCCTCCCTCTTAGGGACTTCACACAGCCATTATGAGCTTCTTTAAGGAGGGAAAATTCACTGAGAGACCAGTATCTAACACCCCTAGTGCCAAGATGAATGGGAAGGAGGAGATTTGGGTCATAAGTTAGAGGGAAGTTGTTTTGCTGTTAATTTTTTATATTGTCTGAAGTGTTCTCTTAAGACCTATTACTCTTCATTTTTAGTAGCTGCTATTATATATTTCAGGATGTTGCTTAGCAGCCATTGACACAGTATTAATGTAATGAAAGACTGACTGACAAAATAAGTTACCAAATAACATGTTTATGTTGTTAAAAGTCAGATGATGAAACTGTAATTTTACACATTTACTGTAGGTCTTTTTTTGAATGCAATGTTGTTATTATTTAAACCCCAACTTTGCAATGGGTTTAAAGCAAAGATTGGTGCTATCTCGCTCTTGAATTTGATGAAATGAGCACCCTGTCACTCTTCTCACTGCTTCTGTTCCTGGCACATAGTCTCCCAGAACTTGGACTGTTCCCAGCAAGCACATGAAAAATCCTGCAATAATAAATAATACTTCTCAATTAGGTATTATGTGTACTTAGAGAGTTAGATTTATAAATTAAGGCTTTGTGTTTAATTGGCAACTCCCTGTGAGAGTTAACAGTGTGTTGAATGTGCACTTCATGGATAAACTTAGCATTAAGCCTCTAGATACACAGGCAGCTGTTGTTGGGAAATGCAG
Source organism: Monopterus albus (assembly GCF_001952655.1). Taxonomy (NCBI): domain Eukaryota; kingdom Metazoa; phylum Chordata; class Actinopteri; order Synbranchiformes; family Synbranchidae; genus Monopterus; species Monopterus albus. The sequence goes on along the minus strand of NW_018127897.1, from coordinate 2,104,636 downwards.
GCAAACACATGATGTCAGGCATTGTAAAGAAAGGCTGCTCAAACAGGAGGGCTGCTAGTGGTGATAAATGTCTTATTTATTCAGGATATTAAAGTACTTACTATGGGGCTTGTACTTTCACCCAAAATTGAGATATGAGAACAAGATGCCTTTTAACTCCAGCAAGAATTTCCACTACTATGTCAAACATATACAATGTCAGTTACTGTAAAATGCCAAAGAGCACAAAATTTAAAACCAAATCGGTTCAAAGATATGTCACCTGAAAGAGTTTTAAGAGAGATCAGGAATGGATTTGTTTTGTTTTGTTTGGTCCTAATAAAATTACAGCCGAATAGCCCTTCACAATAATTTCCAGCTAAGTCAAAACCACAAAATAATTTGGTATTTAAAGTTTCATCATTTTACATTAAATAATCCCACATTTATTTATTTTTAGTCAGATAGAAATTGGATAGATACTTTATGTATTAGAAATGTTTAGTGGAGATAGGATGTCTAGTTAGACTGTTAAATGCTTAGTCATGCTTATGAGTTTCTACAGGGTACATCTGGTCAAGGATAACTAGAGAGAAGAGTTGATGACTGTCAGCAGACAGGATGTTTAATATTATTATTATGACGTGTATAACTGTAGCCTTAGCCATAATATGTTCTTATGTTTAAGTCACGACATGTTACTAGAAGTCTGTGAGAATGTTTTTAGTTACACACCACTTAATCAACAGACACACACACATTGATTTGCGTCATGTTTTGACTACTGCTATAGCCAGCTGAAAAGCTGGTAACAGGGACATCCCGGTTGACGTTTCTGTGTAGTATGGGGCTAGCCCAACCGAGGGGATATAATGTATAGGCCTGGTTCGGTTCAGGGTCTTTCATCTTACATCTGCCTGTGAGCAGTTTGGGGTGCAAGATACCTGAGCATGTAATGTTAATTTTTACCTGTGTTCATTGAATAAATCAGCACTGTTTTGAAGTTACTTGGACTGTCTCGTCTCTCAGAATTAGTGTGGTACAAGAACTGGAAAGACTTCAACCCAAATCTATTCGTTAGATGTTGGCAAACATGCCATATGGCTGTTGGATGGTAAAAAAATGCACTCACTGTCAAATGATACCCCCACCCCCCTTTTTTCAGTGTCTGTATCATTCATGAGACCACAAGATGTGTACTCATGCTCAATATTTTATAACAGGTCGTATTACAACAACTTATTCTCATCCAGAGTGTGTGCATGTATCCAAACATTTCATCCAATAATAGGAACAATAGGGTTTTAAGTTGTTCGTGGAAAGAAGCCACATCTATTGTGTTCAAAGATATCATTCCAAATGAACCATTATGACATTGTCTTTTAAATTTGTCTTGGCCAACACAAAAGACCACTGGCCTTTTAACAAATGTGAAGGGGATTATTCTCTTCCTTCAACTTCGAAACCCACAGCCTTTCTCCTCTCTTTCACATAGGAGCATGAACTTGGATGGGTGCTGCTCTCCCCCCTAAGGAGCACCACGTTTTAAACACACAGTCACAACTGGCTGGATTAGCCCATTCGCTGCCCCTCCTCACATGGACCAATCCTATGGACTCGACAGCCCCTGCCAGGCTAGCAACCAGCAGAGGTTCAGCCTAACTGGATCATGTTCTGTGAAGAAAAAAAAAGTCCCTAACTTTTCTCATGTCACTTTGTCTCACAGCCCCCCAGTGTGGATGGGTATAGGCCTCACTTTAAAGAAACTCCTTTGAACTGGATTCATGGGCCATTTGCATAAGCAGATTTGGGTTAGGAGAATGGAGGGGTATTGCGGCTGGTCATTAATATGCCAGCTAATTCAGCACATTGTAAGCCCATTGATGCTTCACTAAAGGGCAGTTATCCTATTGCCATTGTTTAGTTCTGAACCGGTCTCAGCAGTTGTTACAAATTACATACTTAATTGATTTAAAATCTGCCATAAACCACACAGTGAGGGGAGATATGGCAGTGGCTGATGCTGAGTGAGAAGTTTTTAACACTAATGTTAATGTCTGTTTAATAAATGAATGGGCTTGCGAGCAGCTGTTTGTGAGATAAACATCATAGGCAGATGCTTTGCCCGTCAACCCTGCTCATTTTACAGCATCGCCTACATAAGTACACATCTCAAACACATTTGCAGATTCATTTTCAACACATTTGTAAAATGATGCCCACCGATCATGTCTTTGGCGGTCGGTCTGATCTGAAGAAACTTTCCAAAGATAACACAGTGCAAGTGATTACTGTTGGACTGTTTGTGCCTTCATGACTCAGCCACGGTAATACACACTCCACATTTTCACACTCACCACCAATTAGTGACTGCAACAAAGCCTGACCAAAAATAAACACTGCAGTATTGCATAGATGTTACTACAATAAGACGTAATCCATGGGATATGCTGAACAATATTAGCTTTTCAATTACTCCTCAGAGCCATTGAGCTGCAGTCTATTGAAACAGAGAGCAACACACACACACCCTCTCATTCACAGGCAGCAGTACTTGAGATGTGTGAGCCTTAAACATTGTACCCCTTAGCGTAGACACCAGTGGCTCCTCACTCCTCCTCATGCATTGTTTCTCTCCTCCTTGTTTATTTGACTCTCTTTTTTTACATCTCTGACTCCCTACGCTGAGCGGCACAGATGTAAAAAGTAGAGAAAGAAAAACATATGGTGCAATGATATTTTGTAATAACCAAGCAAATGCTGAAGCAATTATTATCTCAATGATTATACTAATGAAAGAAATGGTGATTATGGTGATAAAAATGACAGCAAGTAGTGATGGGGGAGGCAGAGGAGGAAGTGGTGCTATGTCTCTTCCTGAGATGCCCCAGCTTTTATGCGGCTCTGACCCACTCTTCAGCAGTTGCCATTGTCAGCAAGTCCTTCGAAGGGTTTGTATGCTGAGGGGCCTTCTGTGTATTCTTTGTTTTCTTCCCCACTCTCTTCAATCTCCTGCCCCTGATAGGGCCACATCAAAGCTGGAGGAGTTGGGCTTTGTGGGGCCTTGGTCCCTTGACTCTCAACATGTGGTTTTGAGGCTATGGACATCGGCACCTTTTAACCCATTCTGTCGAGATTAGGCATCGGCCTTCAACTGGGCATTAGTGAAACTATAGTAACCAATAAGAAGCTTGTTGCTGAATGGAAACTATGTATCTTGTCGCAGCGGAGCTGACGGAACATCACAATCCCAGACAAGTTCCTCTGCAGGATTTTGGCTGCCTGGATGGGGGCCCTTTCTTTTCATGCTGACACCAAGTAAACTCCTTCCACACACATGCACAGCAACACACACACACATTTTTGCAACCCAGGCACTATAATGGTAATTTATATTCAAGACAATGACAGGGAAAACATTGTTTTCCACAGGGCACAAGCATTTAATTATCTGAGTTTTTTTCCCTTAATGCCTTGCCTACAACAGTGAGTGAGAAAACTGGACCAAAACGAATAACCAAGAACACTTTAAGAAAGGGGAGGAGAAAAACTGTTGCACATGATGACTAAGGGAGTAGGGTTTGGAATCCTGGGAAATAAACAGGAACTAATAGAGTTGGTCTCTGCAGCAGTCTTTGCTGGCACAGGGCTGTGCCTAGGGAGAGAGGAAGGGCAGGCGGAGGGCCAGACAGTGTCGTCGGCCCCAGCTTCATTAAGAGGTGTAAACACAGCTCCACAGTACTCAGGCCTAGGGCTCCATCAGTCAGATCCTGGCCTTAGCCTGGGCTTAACATGAGCTAAAGACTGCAGACATCACACACTCATTAAAGCCAGGCTCCTGGAGCAATTGTCACTGGCCAGCAGCTCTCCAGCAATTGCTCTCTCCAGATTCCTGTTGAGGGGAATCTTCACACATCCCCAGGTTGGCTCCCTCAGCTCCAGCACCGGTCAGCGGCTTGGATTAGTGAGGTAACTGTAGTTGAAACATTTATTCAAAGCCAATCTCCTCTTTGCTGGAAAAAGCCTTTTTCTGTTATCAGATGGTAATTTATTTATTAACAATAGAGTTAAGAAGCATGATCCTCACAGTTTTCAGTTTTAAACTACTCGCTGACTGCTCAGTCTGCCACTGTGTAGTCAATGTGATATGATGTGCAGTTGCATGCAAACTGGATAGTGACTCTGCAAAGCCATGCTAATGCCAGCAAATATACACATCATAGTGCTGACACTTGGCTGGTGTTTTTTGTCTATCCATTTTGTTATAAAGCCCCAGTTACAGTGTTCATTTGATGCTGCTCAGTCGACACAAGTCTCACACTGGCTCAGGCAGAGCACAGAGAATCAGCATGAGGGTGGATTGATTTTTGGCTGGGTGCAGACAGTGGGCAAGGGACAGTAGGCCTCCAAACAGAAGCTTGGCTGGACTCAGTGAAGGCTGGAGCCTTCTGTGAGGTTGCTTGCCCCACCACATGGTGTGCTCCAACAGTGACCCTGCGCAAACTGGCAACTGCCAACCGTCTGCTTCTGTCTGCTTGGCATATTTGGCCATTTAGTGGGTGCTTGTGAAGATCAAATGGGTTAAGATCACCCCTCTTAGTGAGCGGGGAATAAAGAACATCAAAAAGGTGTAAATTTCACTTCCCCACTTTTGATTAAGTCAAGCATGAAAAGAAATGTAATACTCTCAAGTGGCAAGGGTTTACACTATTGATGCTGTTACTTCTGCCTCAGGAGGCCCAATCAGCCGACAGGGAGCTGAGTAAACTAGCCCTGAGTTTTAGGGGAGGCCAGATGGAGGGCTTTTGCAGTGCCTGAAAAGACAGCTTAAGAGCTCGCCTCCTCAATCCCACTCGATACTGACTGTGTGAAATCCTGGCCCTGGCTAACCCCCCAACCCACCCGCTTTCCCTGAAGCTGGTGGCTACCGCCATATGGGCTTGTTTAAAAACTCCCACAGGCTGGTACAAAGCACAACAACACAGTTTTCATATCAAGTACTCTCTCAAAGAGGCCCCCCTCTGACTCCTTCCCTTCTGATTCCAAAGGCTGTTACGGGTTCTGCTCTGATTAATAGTTGGTGTTGGCCGTCTGTTTTGGCAGTCTCATTTTGTGTGATGATTAATATGAATTTGCCAGCTCAGTCCAGATTTCATATGCTACAAAAGGAACTGCTCATTGACTGGATGCTTGTATTTTTACCTGCCAACACAACAAAAAGCTAAATATTGAAGAGATATTAGTAAAGTGACCTTCCAGAGTAAAATTACACTTCCTTGCTCTGCTTTGTTGAGATAGCCTCTCACAAAGCAAAAGTGAAGCAGAGCAGTGCCTGTGGTAGTATGTGTTGGACAGCAGAATGAAATGGCTTTTGTAAAGACTTAATAGAATCTTTAACCGTTCCAACAATCCACTCCCATGGAGTTGCATTAAGTAGATATTGTAAAGGGACAATGACCTAAATAGCTCAACATCAACCTCATTAGGCATGCAGGCAGGGCCTGGGCCATTTCATGGTGGAAGCTATTGTCAAGGCTCACCCCAGGTAAGCATTAAATTGCAAATGATCCCCTGAAAGGCGAAGAGGATAGGGCAGAGAGGGAGAGAAAGTGAATGTAGCAAGCACAGAGAAAATGGTTCTCAGGACAACAGAGAATGAAAAGGGAGTTGGAGGAGCTGTTCTGACCGTAAAAAATCCAATACATCACAGCTTTTGGGGAGCAAATTCCACTCGTCTCCTAAGTGTCTTATTTGTAACCAATGCTGAGCTCAGGACTGTGTAGACAGACAGAAAAAAAAATACAGAGGGAGCAAGAGAAAGAACCTAATGACAGACTGATAGCAATTACTTGTGCCCATCAATGACATGAAAATTAGACAGGAGGGACAAAGAGAACAAAAAAAGGAAGATAACAGGGTTGAAAAATGTTTGGATTGAGTTTGAAGAATTAGTCTCTGTAGCCTCTCTGCAGTGTCACACACTTCCCAGCAAAGTCTATCTCACAGCAAATCAATAGTTGCATCCTCTGTGCCAACCAATCTTCACCTAATGACCCTTTGGATCACCATGTTAATAAAGAGGTCTCTGAAGAATAGTTTGCAACTGCAAAGTGCTCTTGTGAGTGACATTAAAAGGTGCTCAGAAAGGGGAGGTGTGATCCCTGGCGGAACTGCTCTCTGTCATCCTTCCTGGTGAGAAATTGTGCCTTTGCATATTCCTTGTCACTGGTGGCATAAGTGAAAGGACCCCTGAGGACAGTGTTAGTCACCGCTTGCCTTTTGGAGTGGAGTAAATTAAAGCAGGGATTAGGGCAGGCAAAATTGTGGATGACAAGAAAGGCTGTGGCAGTCACATCAAGTGCTCTTTAGGTCCATATGTCTTCATGACGTGCCACAGTAGGGGCCATCAATGAGCCCACAGCACAGTGGTTTAGTTTATTTAAGTTAAAATAGACAAATGCTCTTCTTCTTGCACTCAGTCTTTCTTTCTTTCCTACAGTGTAATGCAAATAATATGTGTATATACCAGAGTAAAGAAATAATAAGCATTTTTCTGTTATGTTTCCTCATGAAATGGACAGCTAAGTGAATCCTGGTAGATCCATACCCTTCCTGCAATTTCAATCAAGTACTAATCAATAAATGATGTGTTCATCAATAGCAACCAAGTGGCTTTTACCCTCAGCTTTATTATATATACTCATTTTTATGTTCTAGTTCTGTGAAACTGTATCCTAGAACAAATACACCAAAACAAATTTAACACATGAAATGGCGAGGAAGCTAAGAGAATCTTTTGACACTAGTTCATTCTTATTCTGTATGGAGAAACAATCTCCAGCCCATATCTGCTTCTAGGAGCAGTGTGGAACACCTTTAGGGCTAAAAAGAGGTGTTTATGTGATTTAGATGTAGAATTACCATGCAATTACTGAATAATGATACACATTAATCGTTTGAGTTTCTCCAGCACAACTGTGGGACTGCATTGGATTTATTAATTAGTGAGCTACTCATGCTGTGGCCGTGCAAATGTTAACATTTGAAAAGGCTTTCCAGCCACTATAGTCCTGCAGATGAATATCCTCTAGCTAGTAGATGAAAATATCAAAAAAACAACTGTGACTTCGTACGAAAGGGAATGTGACTCCTCCATCAGCTGGGTGGCAGGCAATAGCATGCATGCTGAGAAATCCAAAGGCATTCAAAGTACGTGTGTGAATTCAGCTTGCATTAAATGTGTGTTGTGTTTGCATATTTAGTTAAAAAAACAACAACTCACTTGCACAGTGGGCCCTGCCAGCCAACAAGGCTACAAAAGTGATGCTTGCATTTTCCACACAATAACTAATATGGTTTGTGTTGTGTTGGCTGCAAAACACCCAGCTTACCTTTGTATGCCCCATTATCAAGGAATTTAAGGAGGCATGGTATTTTGTTTACTTTGAATTGCATTAAAGGTAGGGCTGGCAATTCCTTTCACAAGCATTTTTTGTCACATATCTTAAATTTCTCTTTCCATTACAATGATAATGAATACATTAAATGCACTGACAAAATAAAGAAAAAAATCCTGTCATCTGTGGCAGCAGCAGGGCTGGAAAAAGCCTGACAAATAATTTTATTTGTCCCAAGCAAAACCATTGGATGGCCTACCTGCTTGTCCACCTAACTTCCCACTTGTGCACATTCTGCCTGTGTGCTCAATGCTCGAGCCAAGACTCTCCCACAAAGCATTGCAGTTGCAGGCAGACATGTTACCTCTCTATTTTACAGCTAAAGCTAGCGAGCTATGGCAGAGAAGGTACCCACAACAACTTTCATTCACAAGGGAGACCACTGTTACAAGCCAGGCCTTCCCTTTTAAGATATGTGGCCGTATAGGTAATGTTGTTGTTTCCAGAAGTTGCAACCTACACACACTATAAGAGCAAGAAGATTGCTGCATGGAACAGACTCCTTTTACATGCAGCCACAGGTGGAGCAAAAACCAAAAAAGTCATCTCGAAGTTTATTAATAGGGTTGTAATGCCATTAACTGGGCATCAAAGGCCACATACAGTGTTTGTGTTACCAAGAGGGAATAAAGTTTATGTTTTGAGTGGTGTTAGCTGACCTCTCTCTTCACTTCTCCCTGCCACAAAAGCCCATACTTCTAGGGCTATGAACCAGAGCTAAAGCAGTTTAGCCATGAACTGAGGTTCCCAAATACTGTTCGGGGCCACAGATCTGGTCAGGTAACACTATATTTAAGAAAGTTACAACTAAAATTAAGTTGGATGCTGCAAGAAGTAAAACCAGAATTAACTTGGGTGTAGCTTTTGAATGATGGCAACCACTGAGAAAACAAAAGGGGCTGAAAAGTGATGCCATGGTGGCTGTATTTCTGTTGGACAGGTAATTATCAGTTTTGTTTTGTTTGGGGGGGGGGGGCATTTGTTATTTTCCTGAAATCAGTAGTAGTCAGGCAGTGAACGTTGTAGTGTGCATTGTGCTTTGGAGGAGTGGTTTTGGAGAGAAGTCAGAACAAAAGGGTGGGATTTCTTTGCTTGTCTATTTTTACAGTTGAGCTTCCTCTTGCTGGTTTTTCCAGATTCACCAGCCCTGCCTTTAATAACTGTCACTGTTTTCATCTCCCCTTAATGATTCTAACTGGACTATCTCATATTATATGCAGGTGCAGTGTTAACGTTGTGAGTGAGCTCAGTGGGAAGTATCCACTGAAAGTCACTCTGCTATCCTACAGAGAGGTCAAGCTTTTACACCTGGCCATAACCACATGAGGCAACACTGCATGCATGGCCTTGGAAATGACTGTCAGATAAAGAACTGCATAATTTAGATGCAGGGATCACACCGGCAGCAAAGCAAGATGAAAGCGACAACAGAAGAAAGTAGGTTACGAACAAACTTGAAGTGATACAAGTATTATTTTTCAGAGAATTATACTGTAACTATTCAATGACCTTAGGTCAACTTAAAGTAAAAAATGTTGCTAATAAAACTTAGTATTAAACCATCATAAAATAAAGGAATGTTATGGCAAATTATTTAGGACAACTTGTTGCAGCTCAGCTGATAAATTTTGCCTTGCCTTTACAATAATTTCAAATATAGGTTTTTGGTAATATATGTGTTTATTTGTGTATTGTCATGATCACGCCAGAGGATGGCAGAGTGGCTGATGAGACTTTGCTTCACGGAGCCTGGCTCCTGACTGTGGCTGCTTTGAATGGAGGGGAGGGCTTAAACAGTGAGCTTTTGGCCCCTTTAAGCACAGTAAAGCCTTCTTATTTTTTTAATTCGACAACTCCCTTTAAATCATCCTTCTTTCTATGAATTGTAAGAAAGAAAAGCAGAAGCAAATAAATCCAACTCCTAGTGGCATCTGGCATCACATTTCAAAGTTATCTCAAAACATAGTCACAGGATGTAAGTGACAGTTCTGACACTAACTCTAAGAACCCAATAAACAAGAGTATTTATATACACACATATAAAAATGTCCATCCATTCCATTCAGATGATCAGATTGGACAGCCATGCAGAAGCACTGACACGTACTGTATATTGACAATCGCAGGATATCTTTATTAAGGAATCGATTGAAGTAACACTGATAAGGACAAATGGGTACATTAAAATTTGTGCCACAGACACACACACACACAATATTCACTAAGAACATGAAACCGTCCTTAGAGATCTATAGGGTTCTATCTCATTTTTCCAGTGGCATGTACGTATCTGTCCATCGGGCTGCCGTGTCCAGATCTCTGGCCCCCACAAGCAGTCTGTGCATCTAGACTCCACACATGGCTTGATCCTCTTGGCAGCCAACAATGTGGCACACTAATGAAGAGGTAATGAGCCAGCAGATCTCTGTGATCTGCACGCATTCTACAGTGCAAAAGTTTACATTCCCAGGACATGTAGAGAGACCATGATGAACAAGCAGCAGGATGAAAGCTGGGCCTGAGTCGGCTGCATAGATCTACAGCCACAGAGGGGATTACAGACACCAACTTCCATCTTAGACTGGGGGTTTTGAAGTTTGGGCATAGGAGGGGAGGGATCCCTTTGGCAGAGTCCTGTTTGATTCTGTTGGGAGTCCATCTCTAATCCTCCTCTTCCCATTCTCACCTTCTGCCTGATCCACTGTAGCCTCTCATCCCAGTGGTCCAGGATCATCATCCACCTTGGCCAAGGGGGATCCCCTTCATTAATTTCCCTAAGCAGATTACAGAGTGTGCACTTGTTGTTGTTGTTTGAGCTGTCTGATTTGCCTAAGCCCTTTGTTTTTTCATCTGGTTTACACTTTAATGCCTCCGAATGAGTTTCAGTGATGGAGGGATCAACCTGACCCACTGGCAATGCAGCAGAGAACTTAAGAGAAGTGAGGCTAGCTTGAGGGGGTTGATGGAGGGTGGAGCATATTTCACTATTGTCCTCTGCAGATTTAGATGTTCAGAAGGAAGAGACAAGCAATGATTTAACCACAACTTATTGCCTTAGAGTGGAGTTAACCCTTGTGCTCTGTTCGGGTCTGTGGGACCCGGAGACACATGTCACCTTAAAAACAACAATATATATATATATT
>NW_018127897.1:2089503-2093868 GCF_001952655.1 Monopterus albus | reverse complement strand
TCTGAAGGATGAACCTTCAGAGTCATGTGGTCAGTTGGCAGGCCATGCAAGCTCCTCTCAGAATTTGGGCTGTTTGTACAAACCAAAGCTGGAGGAGAATTAGTTTCTAATGACTGCTTGGTCGCTCTGATCGCTCCATCTTCTTCGTGTGACATCTCATTAGTAAGATGAACGCAGCCTGACCTGGGTCCAACAATACTTGGCAGTCTAGCATAATATCCCGTCTGACACACCTCTCACACATAATTATCAGCTATTAGCCACAGTGAGCTGAACATTATGCAATTAATCCAATTTTTCATAAACAAAGATGGTTGAGGGTGTGTTTATGGCACTATCTACAAATACAGTAACTGGAAGTGAAAATTCTGCAAGTGTGACCTCATTTTGATCTGTGGGCATACTGTACACTATGTAGCTTTGACAAAACTATTCTCAAATTATTTAACTTTAATAGACTCAGAAACACTATAATTTATAAAAACATACTCGTTCATAGGCCAAAGTATGGATGTCTTTTTGTTTTTGATGACAAAGTAAATTTAATTTGTGTTAAAAGACAGTTTACAGCTGCAAACAGAGGCACAACTATAAACAAGGGTAATGAAGGGCAGGTTAAGCACACAGGAAAAATCTACTAACAATTGCACTGGCATCTGGCCGAACCCCCACTCAGAATCTACCTGCTTCCTATCTGTGGCAAACAATTCCATACAACTAATCTGACAAAGCCAAATGTAATTGATTGATAAGAGGCAGAAAGGCCAGCACTAACCTTCCTGGGTAGCATTTGTCTGGGAGTACAGAGAGACAGTGCAGATGTCATCAGGCCCATCAATGGACCAGACTTTATCAGGCCCTGGGATCGAAATGTAGTCCTTTTGGAGTAGGGCCAGCGCCATCCAGAGAGGGAGGGCAGTGAAAAAGTATCGCTAGTGGGACAATCACACTTCATCTCCATCTAGATTTAACAGGTGGGCCTAGATGCTCTTTGACGTCACAACTGACTCTACATTTGTCCTCTCTTTTTTTTCAGGTATCCAGAAAATGTGCTTGTTACATTTGTGATATTTCTTTTTACTAATATTTTCCCAACTAGTAATTTTTCATTAGCTGTAAAAGCATATAGAGGACAAGATAATGATTGTGACTATTCTTGGGTGTGAATAATAAAAAAATGTTGAATAAACACAGCTTAGTTTATTCTACAATGTTGTCTACAGTGTAGCGGCAATCTGCACCTGGAAAATGTTATGGTCTGTTTTGTCCTGACCTGCAATCACAGAATGGCTGTCTGTGTATGTCTTTTCATTGCAGGGTCAAAGTGGCATGTTGAATCACAGAGAAGCTGTCCTGTAAACAACAACAAGACCTAAGCATTTGGTCTTGGTTTAGACTAGAACATAAAAGACACAACATGGGAATCAAAACAAATCAAATCAAATTTAATTTGTATAGCGCCAAATCACAACAAAAGTCATCTCAGGACACTTTACAAAGTAAGGTCTAGACCTTACTGTTATCAATATTATTACAGAGGGAAAACCCAACAAATCCCCCTTGAGCAGCACTTGGCGACAGTGGGGAGGAAAAACTCCCTTTAACAGAAGAAACCTCCGACAGACCCCGGCTCTTGGTGGGCGGCCTTCTGCCTCGACCGGTTGGGGTGAGTGGATAGAGGAGAGACAAAAGAAGAAAAGCAACAAGACACAACAATCAAACACTGATCAGGTCGATGTGGCTGGTGACTGCTCATCAGAGACGTAGAGCTCCAGGGCCAGGGCTACCTGCAGAAAGCTACAAGGAGAGAATAAACTGATATGCATGCATGCACAGGCAAAGCATTTGTTTATGGCTGCTACTTGCCATAATTGACTGCCTGCAGCTGACTCTACACTGACCACATCCTCAGTTTATGCAGTCTCATTTGCTAACCCTGGTTTAGCTGTTCTATGAGTAATATGGATTGTTGTCCTCTGTCTAGAAACCAGACAAAACATTTTCCTTTAGTATCCATATACCTCAGAGAGATTCAATATTCAGTAACTGTTTACTTAAAAGCAGAGGATGGAGTAAGTCACACATGTGCAGTTTTAAGTATTAACCTTCAAGTCTCAAGCAAGTCCCAAGTTACTGTGGTGAGAATCAAGCAAGTCAAATTGAGTCGCTGCTATAAGTCAATCAAGTCACAGCACAAGTCAAGTCATATAAATTCTGATGATCTACCACAGTTTCCACATTTAAATTAGTTAAAAGACAGTGGTCAGAAAAAGTAGAGTTTTATTTCACAAACCTTCTCGGCTGTTGTTATTCATTGTGCATTGGTAGGCTATAAACTAACCCTTAGCTGTTAAATAATAAAGGCATTCATGGCTTTATATCAGGAACTCTTCTTAATAAAATGTGTAATCGATTAGAAAACAAGTCTAACAGCTTAAACTGACCAGCCAGTAAATTAACAATGTCTACTAAAAAGACATATCTACCTTTCTTGGTGAGTTTTGTAGCAATGGATGAGGTTGGATGTTGTGGTGGTCATGTCAAATATCAAAAAAGTGAAGTCATTTCAAGTCATCCATCTCAAGTCTAAGTCAAGTCTCCAGTCATGAACACTGAGCCAAAATCAAGCCGAGTCTTTTACCAGTGTTAATCAAGCAAGTCTCAAGTCCTCAAACGTTCAACTTAAGTCTGACTCCAGCCAAGTCATGTGACTCAAGTCCCTCAAATCTGCTTAAAAGTGGCTACACTGGTTGTCCCATGTCCAGCTCCTAAATTAGTTAACTCAAAAATGATAATTATAATTGCTTTTATAAATTACTGTCTTTACTGCAATGAATAGAAAAACTTCACCTGAACAAATCATTTGGTTTCATATTCAGCCACTGAGACTCATTTTTTTTCAAGACAGTAATGTACAAAAAATGCTGCTCACGGGGTGAAATAGTTGTATGTTCCACACTGTGAAGTTTAAAGTACTATAGCCAAAAAGACTCTGGACTGGATTCGATCCCGCCGGCTAACTTGGGCCTTTCTCTGTGGAGTTGGCATGTTCGCCCTGTGCCTATCTGGTTTCCTCCAGGTATTCTACCCTCTTTAGGATAAGCAATATAGCTGATGGATGGATGGTTTACAATGGGACTGAGACATAAGGCTTTGGCAATTTTTTGTTTAGATTTTTTGTTTGTTTTATGAAGATGATATAGGATTTAATAGCAGTAAAAATGAGAGTGGAGTGAGAGTAAAGTAAAATTACCTGCTATGGAGACTGTACCTTATGGTTTGTGGTTAGCAAATCTGTGGTAAAGAGTGTTAACCTGCTATTGTCACCCGTGAAGAAGCTAGAGGCTTTCAGCTGTGTCCATATATGAGTTTTATGAATAGTTGACTTGGAAAAATACACTCAAAATCATTTTAAATGTGATTTTTACATTGAGCATTCAAATAGCAAGACATTGCTTTCACTTAATGTAGATACTTGACAATGTCTGCTAATACCAATCAAACCTTTGGTCTATGTACAGTCTCTCTGTGATGTCTTACTCTGGTTAACTTCTTTTTCAGTAACTGAGAGGCTCCTGGGCCTAATGAACAGCCTGACTACATACAACAGATAATTTACCTACATTTCTGGGGTTGGCTATAACTTGCCTTGCATTTTTCAATAAACTCATCTACATCACCTGAGATTTAATTGGGCTGTTTTTCTTTCCCTTTCTCTCTCTCACTCTCTTTCCTGCTTTAGGGGGTTGGGGTATGGAATTCTGTGTAGCTTTGTGCATGAGCAATATCTGGCTGAATATTAACACAGCAATGAACAAGCCATTTGTTTATGTTTCTATATCAATTTGTTTCATTTGGTTAATTTTCACCTGCTACACGGTCACCTGTAGGAGGCAGGCAGCAAGTTCTGCAGGTACAAGGCCCAGCCAGTAGAAATATTCTTCCAGTGTTAAGTTATAAAGAGAGACATGGGGGAAGGTTGGCCCACAGCAGGCTGGGCTTCAGTGACAGAGGGGAGCTGCAGGCAGTGGCATGGGGTCCCTAATGGCCTCACCCCACTGATCCCGCAAATTCGGTAAACTTCATGGAAATTTAATAAGTGCTGCTGCTTTGTGTTCACGCGCAGAGCTCAGGCCTGGTGCTGGGAGGCACATGTGTGATGGTTTACCCGCAGACACTCGTCGGCCTGTTTCTGAGGCAGACAGAGGAAAAGTCCCTCTTAGTGCTGCAGCTCTCTGAGCCAGAGAAAGAACTGTGACCCCAGGGGCCATGCTGCTTCAGCCAATATAGACTCTGTACATCCTGAGGGGGAATAATATGTGGGGCTGGCCTGGGTCTGTTTCATTTCCCCTCCCTCTCTCTTTC
>NW_018127897.1:2083112-2089410 GCF_001952655.1 Monopterus albus | reverse complement strand
CTCCTGCCAAGCTACAGAGCTCTTTGAGTTAAAAGGACAGCAATTCTCATTTGAAATTGCTGCCTTTGCTCCCTTGTCTCTCCTTTTTCAGGGGCTGGCTTCTGCTGGCTGCACCACACTGAGCAGTGCTCTGCCATGACAACTAAATAGGCCCCCTAATACCACTTCATAAAGCCAAGGAATATCCTCCAGGCAAGAAGCTGTAAATTAAAGACATAAATGTAGCCTTCATCAAAAGCGCAAAGAGTGAACCTTCCACTAAAATGACAGGAGTGGATTAACAACCCAGGCTAAATGATACCTTAACCAGGCATAATTTATAGGCACCTACGGTGAGAAATAAATGGATGTCCTGGTTATGAGGACTGTGGACAGAGAGCATGTTGATCTGTGCAGTGGGGCTTATCAACAAGTGTGGCTAAGTAGGATGATATTAGCCACTGAATGAGACTAGAGATAAGAGATTAATTTTATTCTTTGTGGCTCAGCTTGACACTAATGATGCTAGGAGGATAAGACAAGATAACATAAAAATTAGGCTTTCATAACACTGTACAGTACTCACTCTCTTAATGCACCCACCAGGTGATATATAGTCTCACTTGTACCTGGCAGGTAGACATGAAAAATGTATTTAATTCCCAACTGACATCGCTCAGCCTGCCCATAACAGCCACATAAACAGTTTTTGTCAGACTCATAAACAGTTCAGCTGTCCCCCCCAATGGTTTAGCTTGTCATCATTAATTTTCTAAGAGAGGGATCCCAAAAGTGACAGATGAGCAGAAGAAGGAAAAGACAGTATGAAAAAGGATTTCTTCTGGCTTTCCCAAACACACGGGGAAAAATATGTTATTCTGCTGTTTGTTTTGTCTGACTCCCTTACCGGTCGACAGACAACAATGAACAAGTGCAGGCACCTATTGCAGGGAGATGACAGGAGATGAAGATGAGTGAAGAAGCAGTCTGTGCGATAAGAGCCTTCCTTCACTTTATCTGTCCTTCTTTCTCTCTGTCTGTATCTTACTCTCTCTTTCTTTTCTTGCTGTCTACGATGATGTGACAAGGCTAAGCAGATATATGCACCCGTCATTTACACAGCTGCCTGTCTGTAACAGAACAATTCCTAAATTTATTTTTCACATCATTGTTTTCTCCTTTTTAGCATGTCATGGGGGTCCTGTGTTGTGGGCTTTTTGATGGCGGGGGTGAGATAGGAGGGCAGACAGGCGCAAAGTGGAAGGATGCTGGGCTTCTCTAAGGGGATGTTTGGCTTTGTAATTTCACCCTTGAAATTTGTGATTACAAACGGGACAACTTTTTTTAATTTTCTCTTTTGTCTGGATTTAGCTGGCTGACAGTCTGCCCCAGCAGCCAGGCCTTTTAATCAATCACCTAGATAATCAAATGTCACTGGCTATCTGTTCCATGTAATTACTTTTGCAATTAAAAATCAATCTCCAGTCACCCCGTCTAATTAGAGGGATGGGCAGATCTTCATCTTGATTGATTTTATAATACATATTGACTTCAAATGCCATAACATTGCCATATCCCTTCATTTTCATGCTGTGGAGCATCAGTACAAAATGCCAGGGATTATGAGGAGGTGCAGTGAGGGGTTGTCCTGTTTCTGCATACCAGGAAAAGGTCCCCAGTCTAGGAAGGGTTCACCTTGCTTGCCTGTCTGTAATGACAAAATTCATCCTCTCTGCTCCCTTTGCAAGAGTGAGGAGGGACAAATGGAGATCCAGTAATCTACACGACAGGCTACAGCCAGTAAGAAAACTTTTTTTTTTCCCCAGAAGTATAGGCTTATATTGTGGGGTAAAAATAGATACCTCACTACAATAAAAATAAAATCTATTGCCATTCTTATAATGATGTAGGGTGACATAGGAGAACATTGGCTTCTAATACAATATTGACATCTTAACACATGTTACCTGAGGAATCATTCATAGCTCCTGAAATTTCTCCAGAGGTTTCTTCTCATGTCATACATCATGTCATTCAGGAAGCCTACTATGGCAGATATAAACAAATAAAAGTCCGCCAGAGACAGCTTGTTCATGACTCTCCCTGCTTTTAGCAGATTTGTTCCTAGGGAAACAGACAGATGTGTCCATCTGGAAGACATCATAATGGCCTGCATGCCCACCGTTGGGGACAGGCATGTGACAGGCGTATGTGCACGGTGCCCCACCGTGTGTCTTTCTGTCTCTCATCCCCACCTTGTTGCCTTTGGGGAGACTTACAGCACTGACAGGTCCAATAATGAAGCTCTCCAATGTGGGCTTATTTAGACACACACGCAAGCATGCACGTGCACAGACCGAGACACATATGCAATAGTAGGCAAAAACACATGCGCAGGCACACACAAACAGGCACAGCCTCAGGGAAAGTGCCACTCATACACACAATCCAAACACAGGAGTCTACAGAGAGACATGAAGCTCAAGGACCAGCTGTGTGCAGAACCTTGAGAGCCCCAGAATGCAAATAATAGTGGAAAAGGCTGCCACAGACTAGTAATACAAATATGTACATAGCTCAGTATTAAGCTACTCTGAGGTCTATTCTAGTTGATTGAAGCTCTTTCTTCTGTGTGATTACACTGGTTATAATAGATGACGTCTGCTGTATGATGTCCATAAGTGATTAATTCTGTTCATCAGACATGTGAAGAGGACTGTCCTTCTTCCCCTTGGGTGCTGATAATAGAGAGCTCAAGAGTCTGTAGTCTCTATCCAGACTGGAGTAGTGATTAAAGAAGAGATCTAAGTCCCAAATAACCCTGGAGGGAGGGAGTGAAGAATGGATAGCTCGGTGGAAAGGGAGATTGAAGAGCAGAAGAGGTTATTTAACCCAACATTACACACACAGCTGGCAGCACTATACCTTTCTATTACATACTAAAGAGTAAACAAAGTGCATGTGGCTTGTAAGCTTTCCTGATCCCATGCGGGGTAGGGAATGTGATTGTGCTGCGTTAGCCCAGTGCTGCTGGGCCTTTTCCCAGTGAGACCAGTAATAAGAGCAGCACTTATCATGTGTTGCCTCCAGCTACCACCACTACAGCAGCAGGCTGGGAGAGAGATGGGAGAGGAGGGTCTACCCCGGTCGAGAAGTAATTAATCATCATGGAGTGGGAGCTGTCAAATCCCCAGGTCTTCTGAACTGATAATGCTGCCCACCACAATTTAGTCTGATGGAAATGAGATTTTCTTTTCACCTCTGGCAAGAAAGAGCCAAATAAAGTGGAAAAAAAAAAAAGGGGGGAGGAGAGGAGTAAATATACTTTTTGAACAATAGTGGCCAGTGGTGTACTTAATGATTGCCTTGCTCCTCTTAAACCTGACGTCCTTATCAAGTCTAAGTGTTCCGATCAATACATTTCCTCTCCGGAATTCCTGAAATAGCTCACAGAAACAGCCCCTGCCTTTCTCTCTTCGTTACAGCACCATCTGTTATTATAGCCTGATCTCTAAGTGTCTAAGAGTCAGACATACTGTATGAACACATTCCAATTTGTTCTGATGCAAAAGTTAAGCTTATTGCTATGCACTTTTAACCTTGATGTTAGTGCATCAATACTAACTTGTCAATTTACTGCTGTTTTTAACAGCTGAGGGTGTCAGTATTAACTGTCACACTGCATTCCATAAAATCCATAAAGAATCAAACGATGACTCTTTTTTTACTTTGTGTAAAAAGTTTTCAGTATTCAGCAATGAATAAAATATATAAAATGCATATGTCTGCTTTCAGCTCATTTTATACAATGTATCAGGTATGGTCTCATTATAAAAGTGACTTTTATAAAACTTTGATTGCAAAAACACCAATATAGAGTGTAATAACAAACAAGCAAACAATAAGTAAAACTAAACAAAAACTAAACAAAAGCTATTTAGCACATTAAAAACTCAGTCCTGTGATGTGTGATCATACACAAGGTACTATGGTGGTCACTGCCCAAAATGCATGAAACCAGCAGTCTACATATAGAGTTTCACCAAACATAATGTCTTGGTGTTTGATGTTCATGGCTTGTTTGTTTTGGCTTCAACACTGCTATTCCCATGGTCAAAGTGCTCTCTCAATGTCAGAGTTCATGACCTCTGATGGTGTGTTTTGTGACACTGGAAGGAGGCGCTAAGCACTGCCTTTGGCAAATGGCTGGTGGGTCTCTGGACCTGTCCCACAGGAGAATGCTTTCTAACATTCTTATGAAAGTACATTTTCAATCAGGTTTATTTGCAGATTATGTGTCACAAACAAATGAGCACGATGGCTCTCTAGAATCCACAGCTGATAAGAGAAGTGAGGCCGCCACAGATAGAGGAAGGGGCTGCCATCCACTGTACGCAAAGATGAAAGAAAGACAGCTGCCCTGGCTGAGTCTGGGACTTTATCAACCTGGCTGGGCCCTGTGTCAGACTAGGACTGTTGTAAGTGGGCAATGCTGTGCGGAAAGCTCAAAGTCCTCCTCTCTTTTATCCTCCTTATCCTTTGCCTTTATTCTCTTTTTAACCTATGCAAGTGTAAGTGCATAATATGAGAGAAGTGATCACAACCAGGGTATATGCATCAGCATGCATCAAATGTAAACAAATTGCTTACCTTTTGTGTTATGTAATTCAACATGTATTTTGTGATACAAGTTACAATATCCTGAAATACATGGTTTAATCATTTTTAGGGCTCTTGTAAATGAACCCCTGAGGCTCACTACTCTAAGAGCTTCTATAGTCAGTAATGCAGCTACTCTTTTTTCTATTTAGAAGAGCAGTCTTAGAAGACATTCATATTTTTTTACCCATCTGCAGCAAAATTAGCATGTCAACATGATGGTCTTATTGACTCTGAAGATATTTTTACCTTTTGTCCTGACTTCACACTCTTTGGAGGTAGAACATTCGCCAGTGGAGAACAGGTTTCCTTTTTATTGCTGTGACATATAGTCAATACTCAATATAGTTCTTGACACCCTGAGGCACAATAGCAGTCACTTGAGTATAAAGAATGTCAGCGAGTTATTTTGACCCCCTACTGTAATCATGACCTTTTCAATAACATGACTCCCCCAAAGAGTTTCATTCCCTAAAGGCTCTTCCAACTCAGGGCTAAACTGCATTACCCCCAGCCAGCATTCACAGCTCAGCAGCTTCTAAACAAGCTACTGTAGATACACACTGAAGCACATATCCACATATGTATGGATGAGATGAGAAAGGACAACAAAAGCCTGAAAAGTGCACAAACTATATACACATACACTCAAAGATACAAATATATTGTATGTGTACATGAATAAGGCTTGCATATTTAGCTTACAGGAACATAACAAGTAACCAGCGATATCATGCATAAATGAAAAGGAAAATGATATGGCATGCATTTCATTCTTTTGTAAGATTGCATCCCCAGGTCATTGACTAAATAATTAGGCGATTGAAGTGACAGATTAAAGGCAGATTGGAAGTGACTGTGAAAGCAGGATAATGTTTCCCTAATCAGCTTCGTCGGAGAAATGCAGATTGTGAAATTTTCCAGCTACTTCCTTAGAAAAATGCATTTCACTTCTGATTAGGGATGATTAGTGTGTTGCTGGGGAAGAGGGGGTCAGGGCCTTCTGCTCCTGGGTTCATTCATGAGGCCAGAGAGAGAGAGAGAGAGAGAGAGCAAGGAAGGCAGTGGGATTTTTAGGTGGGGAGTCGGGTGCATAGGTGGAGTGCCAGCGTGAAAACGCAGAGTGAAAGGTTCAGAGAATGACTGGAAATTGTTAGGGAAAATACAAAAAATACACTGTCCTTCCAATTCAAAGAAGATGATTTAGGAGTAGATAAGCTTTTGAAAGAAGAGAAGATCACGTAAGAGGAAGCATGGGATTGCTTTGAGTCCTCTCCCATAAGGCCGGAAATAGCAAAGGGAGATCTGCTTATCACACTGATTCCACTGGTGGAACATTTATTTACTGGGCCATGACAAATATTTCAGATTAACACTGGCTATAAAGTCACCAGGTAAACTTTCCCTTGGTTATACCAAGGTAATATTTTTTGAGCAACAGTATAACAGAAGGGTAAATGTAGAACAGATGCAAAATATAAAACACAACATGATCAAAGCTAGGTTGCTCAAGACAGATACTCCAGCAAATGATGATGAATGGCTCTCTGCAGAACTGTAAGTTGCACACAAATGTAGCGAACTGCAACGGTTGAAGTGGGGGTGGAGGACAGAGAGAGGACACCAGGGAGTGAAACCAGTGTCCAAACTCATTGGGATG
>NW_018127897.1:2067778-2083007 GCF_001952655.1 Monopterus albus | reverse complement strand
GAGCAACCTTAGTAATCCCTGGCATAGCCTCCCCTGTGAAAGTTTGCTTTTCTCCCAGGCTTGCGGCCACAACTGAATGACATCATCACCTAGCACACATTTTTACTTTTATCTCTGAAAGATATATTATCCAGGTGCTGGTCTCTGCTAGTTGAGATCAAAGGCAGCACTCTGTTCAGGCACCATATTAAAGTGAAACATGGTTTTGCTACAGAAAAATAATCTGTTTATTTCAAAATAGATTCTGTTACATACCTGGCTTGCACAGGCACAGTTCAGCTTGACTTGGGTGGTTTTCTACTAAGAACTACTAGTGTTATCTATTCCAAGTGATGAGATGAAGAAAGGAAGGCAACTAATGTTTGAAATAATACATGTGGACTGTAAGTATCAATATATACTTTTGAACATTTCTATTTATTATCATAATCTGAAAAGACACCTAGACACATTTTCTTCCTTCAAATGTGGTCAAATGCATATGAATGAGTATGTTTTCTCTATACACACCAGAAGCACTTACTTGCAGTTTTATCAATATAGACACATACACACAAAATTGTAGATCTTCGCATCCTCTTTAATTCTTGATGCTCTGTCCAGAAAAATAGCAGGCTGGTGTGAATGTCATTCTCAAAGGAAAACCAGACAGAGGGACACATGTTTGTGCACATCTAAATGAAGTGTGACCACGGTGCACCCCGAAGGCGGGGGTTGGGCTGGGGGCTATTATGGACCCTGACAGCAGGAGGGCGCTGTGATAATTTGATGTGAACTGGCTTGATAAATCATTGTGTTGTTACCTTGGCTTTAGTATCTGTTTATGTCTCGACAAATTGAAACCCCACTGGCACAGGGCTGAGGCAGAACCACTCTCTGGGCCCCAACGATTAGTTCAAGGTGGGGAGAGTTTAGATGGCTGGCCCCTGTTGGCCATCTCCCTCTTGCTGTTTTGTCTCTCCCTGCTGAGGAAGAAAGCCATGGACATGTGTAAGCAATAAAGCCATAGGTCTGCCTTCCACCACAGCCTGAGTGAAAGGAATGCAGAACCAAACTATAAAATAATAATGGGCACTGGGGCAGGGAAGAGGGAGGGTAGAAGGCGGTCAAAAGTGGGTCTTCAGAGACAGCAGAGCTGCACAGTAGGTGGCTGTGGACTGGGGGGTGGGCAAGGGGTTGCTTAGGTGAGGTGGGGTCCTGAAGCAAGGCCCTCCTCTGACCCCTGGATGTGCTGTTAAAGGCAGAGCATAGCAAGCAGCCCAGGCTGGCACCACATCAAAAGGCTGACAGATGAAGGGCAAAGGCCAGTCTGACCTGGGCGCTAAGCTGCAGCTAAGCCTCTTAAAGCCAGAAGAGAGATGCAGTAACAGGGAGAGAGAGGCAAAAAGAGGGTGGAGGGTGGAGAAGGAAGAAAGGGAGCAAGGAATATCATTTACAACTCCCTTCTCCTCTGTGATAATCAAAGGCATAATAAAAAAGCCAGTCATGTAAACACTGCGATACAGATGCACTGAAGTCAGAAGAGATAACATTAAATACCTTGTGTGGAATCACTGCATATGGGGCACATGCCATCTAAAGCTAATGAAACCAACATCCCCAAAGTCTGTTTAAAGCAGGTTTTCATAATCACCGAAAATAAACTACAATCAGAACAATAAGACAGACAGATGGAGACCTGAGGCATTTATCTGCTTTAAACATTTTCCCTTAGAAGCCACTAACTTATCATGTGCTTGTCACCACAGTGGCACCATTCTTTCAAATGAAACACTAATGTGTTGATCTAAGCACACACTGCCGGTATCTGTTCATGAAATCTGAGGGTTGATCAAAAGGTTTGATACATCCAGTTCAGTGTATACCTCGGCAAATAAGTAGAAATCATCAGAAGCACTCACATAACAAGGATATAAACACAGTGGAGCACTTCCAACCAGAGGAGTTATGACAAAGCAAAGCAAATATCACCATGAGGGGGGAAACGGCAGACAGGAATGAAGGGGTGACGAGAAAGAGGGAGAAAAAAAACAAGAGAAGAAGTAAAACTTTGAAAAAGTCCAACTGATCTTCTTAAAGGAAGCAGACATATCCCACAATGCAACAGGACAGGAAATGCCTACTGTGAGGACAGGGCTCCCCTCTGGACCCCATTAAGGGAATGCATGAAATTAATAGTGACATCATGTTGCTTGGTCAACAAATGTAGGTTGACTGATGAAGACAAATGGTCAGGGTGATAGCCAGTTGTTGGTTTTCCCTGAGAGATGCCATTTTCAGGCATCTCATGAAAAGGATATAGGCTGTCTAGCCAGCCCTGTTACAATGCCACTCTTGTCACTCAAACTCACTCTGGGGTTGTTTTCAACACTTGTGTGAAGTAGTTGAAAGGATTTCAACTGAAATACTGAAAAATGATGAATTTCAGGTGTAAACAATCATCCTGATAATAGAGGAGAAAACACTGTAAATAAGAGTGTGTTGCTTTTGAATGCTGGGTCTGTCTTTATTGCATTCATTATTTCTGGTCAGTTTGTTTTTGCATAGTTTCAGTACAATTATATTGATACTCATGCTTTATATTTCCAAAAAAGTTAAACCTCCTTTTTTTTTACAACTTATTCGCATCTTGTCTGCTCTGTGCTTCTGATTTTACTTGGGAGATCCTGAGGGGTACTTAAGCCAGTTAGACACCTTTCAGCTTAACAATGGTCTGATCTGATCAGATGCCTGAACCACCTTTTTAACACATAAGTACTGTGGTTTCACTCCAAGCTATTTTTGGATATCCATACTCAACATCCTATCCATATGAATGACGCTAGACACTGCCCAGAGCTTATGATTGTATAGGTGAGAGTTGGACTACACATGCATTATTGTGGACACCGTACCAGTCTGCCTGTTGATCTTGAGTCTGTCGAGCTCTTTAACT
Organism: Monopterus albus; assembly: GCF_001952655.1. Lineage (NCBI taxonomy): Eukaryota > Metazoa > Chordata > Actinopteri > Synbranchiformes > Synbranchidae > Monopterus > Monopterus albus. The sequence goes on along the minus strand of NW_018127897.1, from coordinate 2,080,072 downwards.
ACCTCTGTGACCCCTGCCAGAGAGCTGAGAAAGGCCTCCCTCTAATCTTCCAGCGCTACCTCTGCTTTAGAGGTTATGTCTGTTGGATTCAGAGTTCCTCAAAGAGCTCCTTCCATTGTACACCTATATACCCATCTGAGGCCAGCATTTCTTTCTTGTGTGAAAACAGCCTTTGTAATGCCTTTCAGACATCTTCCCTAGTGTATGATCCAACCACAAAATTGTTGTTCGACCATTCACCTCAGACAGCTCTGCTCCTCTCTTCACCTCTGTGTACAACATACAGCAGCAGATCTGAAAATACACCTATAAAGTTGCTCATCAATCTTCAGACTAAGGTGTTCCAGGACTATGTGAGCTGTTCCCTAAACTTGAGATCAAACCCATACAATACAAGCTATATTTTGAAGATTCCATTTCACCAGGCACAAAAACATCACTTCTTTTCCTAAAGGTATTGTTGTTACTGAGTTACAGTGATGTAAAACAATACAACAATATCACTTTAAACGGAATGGAAAAGTGTGTCTAAACTTTTGACTGGTAGTGCATTTCTATTCATCTCAAACTTTATGTAGCTGCTGAAAGAAGAGTTACTTGATTTGGTAAATGCAGTATCTCTGCACATCTAGTGAGCATCAAAGTGATTAGAAATCATAGCATTCTTCTGGATCATCCTTGGCAGCTTGACTGTACTTTACAATTACAATTATAATTTAAAAACAAGACTGCAAATCTTTTACTATAGCTACAACTGCTGACTTAATGTTGTGGTGGACTATATATACAGTATATATGTATATTCTTGTTGCAGCTTTAAGTTTAGTGTAATATTTTCATATTTGTAGCATTAATTAATCAAGAGAATTTCAAATACTGGAAGAGAACATTTCATGTAAAGTGAAACTAAGTTCATGAAGTTGAGAGGAAACTGTCAGTTGTAGAAGATGGTGAGTGTTAACTTACTAATTGTAGGAGATCAGAAATGTGACAACAAAGATCTGGTGAGGAAATAGGACTGAAGAGTCTGCACTTTACTATGAGGGGGAAATCGGTGATGCCGCTGTGTTGCACATACTGAACTGTGCCACCATCTGCTTCGAGACCTGGGACTAGCCCAAACCACTAGACAGTGGCTGAAACACACAGTCAAGATGGCAGCCAGTCCACAAACACAAGCCACAAAGCTACTTTGAAACCCAAAGATGTAGGAGTGAAATATGGAATCGCTTTAGGTATGACAGTGCAAAACAAACATTTGAGCTTTTGGGATGATGCCAGCAAACCTTGTTCAAGCAGAATACTGCCCGTATGGCCATCCTGCTAAGACTTTGTGAGCAACTGTATTTGATATTTCAAAGACAGCCAAAGGAAGAAGCTGGCAGCAAGTTAATAACAATATAGGATGGCAAAGGAGCAAACCCCTCCATTAATGTTTATGTCCACATGCTGGTATGGAGGAGCTCACTCGGTCTGTCCCACAGGTATAAGATGTTCTCAGTTGTAATAGTGAGAAGGCCAGTGCAGCACAAGAGGCTGTCCTTCACTAGCGGAGCCATTCTCCACACTTGGCACTGACATAAAAGCAGCTTCTACTCCACTGAAGTCCTCACACATCTACAGACACAAAGACAGACTGTACACACACATAAATGCATGGCCACACACCTACACACACACACACACACGCACACACCAACACAACCCTACATATACACAAAATGCAGGAAGTATGCCTGTCACGGACACACAAGGAAGGGAGGCAGCAAAAACAACTTTCTGTCGACAGGAATAAGAAAAACAACAGTTGAAAGGGGGTCTGCATGAGAGAGAGCGCAAGAGAAAGGCATTCGCTCCGTCAGAACTCATCAGTCTGCAGAGGGAAAATATGTAAGGGAGAAGCGACCATATGAGCGCTGTCACTGTCCTCCTGAACACAAGACAGAGGGGACAGGCTGGTGGAGAGAGAGCTGAGAGCCAAGGAAACCTTCAATAAAAACCTTCCACATCACCAGAGACATTGGCAGGTTGGTGAGGCTTAAGCATGTCTGAGGTACTGTATATACAGCAGCCCGCGAACTTGGCAGAGGTGCAACTACATGACTGAAACAAACTTTCTTCACTAAAAAAGCAGGTTCAATCAAATGGAGGTGTTTAAAGCTTGGTAATTAGTTTTTTTTAGCCAAAGGCACAGGATTTGTTAAATAGAAACAGAGAGAAGAGAAACACATTGGAGAGCAAGACAGTAAGGGCCAGATTACCCTAAGGCCCCCATGGCCACGCTCCAGAAGAGGAGATAAAAGAGCTTATTAATAGCCCCTAGATTTACATACACTAAGTGGATGTTTATGTTGGAACTTGCTGCTTATGTGTGAACATCCAACAACTGTAAACAGTGCCATTCAGGTCCCATTTCCTTTACATCATTGATATTGTTTCAACTCGCAAAATAGGCAGCCAGAGTATAAAAAACATCATTCGGGCTTTATCTTTTAAGTGGTTCCACCGTTCAGCCTCCCCAGGGCGGTCATCAAGAAGCTTCATTGTGAACTTCCTCTTCTCCATCTTCACATTATGCTGACTCTAGTATAAACAGCTGGCGGCTTTGCCGATAGGATGTAGCACTACTGCTGTAATGCATACAGTACAATAATCATTTTCACCACTAGAGGGGTCCCCAGAAATTGATTGCATTTGCATGCACTTAAGGATCCAGGTTACAATCAGCTTTCTTGAGCAAGTTGACCTCTTAACTGTCATGTAAACGGGAAACCTGGTTTCCGTAATTGGGGTGAGAGATTAGGAAACCTGATTTCCCCAGGTAGATTTCTCCAAAAGAACATCAATTTCTCTGCCATGTATATGTGTAACCAGGTTTCTAATCAGCTTTCTACAAGAGGCAAGCTCCAAGGTCGCTTGTGCACATGTGACTGGAGAAAAACAGGAACTTGACACCAGCATAAACAGATGATTATCAACATGGTGAGCAGCAGCAATGGCAGCAGCAGTGCAGACAAAGCAAACCGGAAGAGACCTTATTAATGTTGAATATGTTGAAAGAGTACTAATATCATGATTTGCAGGCGAAACATTGCTAAAGAGACCAAAAAATGAGCTTGACAGACCGGGTCCATCTTTATTTATGGGAGGATGCAGACATATAATGACGTCAGGTTTTCCAATTGCAGGCACACCCAAATAACGTCTTTCCACTTTCAGTGGACTAGTGGAGGGAGGGGGGCAACCCGATTACCTAGGACCTGGTTATACAAGGGTTTTTGAGTAACCTGATTACTGCCATGCATGTAAACATGTTATCTGATTTCTGCCATAACCTGGTTTCTCTCAGTAACCTGGTTACTTAAGTGCATGTACACAGTCAGTGAGCTCTGAATGAATGGGTCATGATCGAGTTACATTAAAAACACACAAGTCATTTTGTTAAACCTTTATTCATACAGATAAATTGCCACCTGGCTGCAAACCTGGCTGATTTTACTTTCTTAATGTAAGTGTGAGATCTCCATTATATAAGCTGGGTGCCTTCTGCATGTAAGTACAATATGTTAGACAGGCATTTTCATCAAATATCGCATGACAATATTCTGGAATAAAGAAACATATTTGATTTTATCCACCACTTCCTAAATAAAGGTTATGACCATAATCATTACGCAATCGTATTAAAACATTGGGGAGCCCACATCAACCACATGAAAGACAGGCAGTCAAGAGGCGTACAGTTCATGGGGAAGCATGCAGCACATGTCTGTAACCCCTCACTGCCTTTTATTGGACACATATAAAATTAACAACAGTCAAGGGCAGTAATGGTGAGCCAGAGTGCTTCCAACACAAATTTCCAGTTTGAGGTCAGCTGTGTGGTTCTAAGCTGCCACTTTACAGGAAGCAAAAGTTTTAAATTAATAAAACACTAATAACCTTTTAATGTCCTTCAAATCTAAAGCATATCTCTATTAAAGGTAGAGAGAAGGTAAAACCCAAACTAATGATTATTGACATATATCAATAAAGAGCTGCTGTGGATTTTTCCCTTTCTGGAGCAACTTCTAAGAAGTAAAAGTACAATTCATACCAAAGAAAAGTGAAGCACATAAGCTTTTATGCACTTTTATACTACCCCTGCACTCGCATTAAAATATGTTACTTGACAAAATGTACAATGGGGGGCAACAGCACAGTAGAGACAGAGAATAATGGAGTAAAACAGTAAAATGTTGACTGGGGTAATAGAAAAATATGGTGGGAACATTTGTTGAAAAATTTCAAGATATCAAACATTTTTTAATAATGCATACAAAGTGTTTTGAAATGAAACCTGTCATATGTAGCAGATCCATTTAATATCTAGAACATGTGGACAGGCAGTGTGGAAGTGTTAATGGACTGGTTGACACAAGCATCATGTTCAGGATTCCAGGCTGGAGTGTTCTCTAAGTGTGTATGGACACTGCAGCTTTGTTCTGCCAGGACATCAAAGGGACAACCCGAGCTATTTGAACATTGACTCCCATCTATATATAGAGGAAGTGATGGACGAAGAGAGCCGGACGTGCATGAGGTCACTGTCAAAATGCAAGGAACATCATGCCAACATCCATCAGGTGATGAAAGAAGTACAAATACTTCTTTGCTATCAGTGCAGGGCCAGGAACTGGCTTCTGAACATGGCCACCACTAAGACCCTAAGAGGACAAAATCTTGATTTATGGTTCTGCTTGAACTCTACGTGGAGTCTACAGCATAGGTAACGTGGCCGTACCCTATGCCATAGCCTACGCCGTGGCCTGATGTACACCTCTCTAGAAATGTAACTGCACGTCACAGCGACACAAACAATAACAACCATGACTGGTTGCATCGCATTCATGTCTCTCAGTGGCTGATCAAGGAGAGAAAATCCCCCCTCGGTCTGCCAGACCATCTCCTCTCTGATGTGTTATAATAGTTTCAGTTAAAGTATCTGCTGTTCAACATCTTTAAGTTCTAACTCCAATGCTTAGTATCAGTCGTTGTTAGGAAGTAGCAAAGAAATGCAACACAGTGGCATAGACACACCACCTCCAACTAGCGTTTTGGCAGTGTAATTGCAGGGTGACACACCAGTGCACAAGAATGAATTTTCACAATGGTGTAGGCCACTTACATAGGCTACAGTGTAGGCTCTATGCAGATTAACTGCTGAGCTATAAATCAAGCTTTACTTATGGTGTAGGTACGATGTAGATTTAACTCAGAACCATAAATCAAGCTTAAGTCAGCTTTACACACTGACTTTCACATATGCCTCACCTTACAAACAAAGAGAACAAGGCGGCTTTTACCTGCTTAAGACCTGTCTATTTAGTCCCAGCAGGGCCAGGTCCTGTAACACATGAGACCTGCGCTAGATAAAATCACAGAGAGATTAAGCTCCTGTATCAGAGATTAGGATAAGTTTGTTTTCTCTCATTTGAACCTGGGTGGGGATAGTCCCGGGGCTTGCCCCCCTGGGCCTGGGCATAATGTCATTAGTGGTGTTTTGTTGACAGCAGGCAATGGTAAATGAGGCCCCACTTTAATCAGCGGCATGCCGAGCTGGTGTCAGAGTTCCCTCATATCTACTAGGTGAAAGATGAGCAAGGAGAGAGGTGTTGTCTCCACGTTAATTAAAACTGCTCCCCTCACGCAAGGACTCAGTGCTGCTACCACCAATCTGCCCCCTGAAACCATGGCTATACTCTCAGCAAAACACTAGCCATTAGCCAGCAGAGTGGGGTGAGGTGGGGCAGGGTGCACTAGCAGCAAGGGTTGTAATTAATCAGACAAAGCTCATGTTCTAACTACTTAAAAGCAAGAGGGGGCATTTATCTGCAGGGAAAGCAGGTCTGTTTTGGTTCACATGGCAAATGAAATGTATAGGAGGTGGTTATTTCTGACAGAGTGTGTCATGTTAATAAAGGGAACAAATAAAGTAGTTTTTTTTTTTTACTACAATTAACTTTTTCCTTGTAAGGTTTGTTCTTACTACAAAGAGCTTGGCCTAATACTATGGATGACTTTAGGTGTCATCTCTATCTCAATTTTTAGTCAACTCTAAACACAATGCTGGGTTGAATATCCTCTATTCATATCTTTTCCCCATTCTCTCTCATAACAGTATAGTTCAGCCCATGTTAGAGGGACAGAGGACACTGTCCCAGAAGCCTTGCTATTTACCCAGAAATCCCATCCTCCACAGCGGCTTCCTGTTCCCTTGAAATGAGACATCCTTTCCTGGGGGATCAACTGAATGAACCTGACACAGAGATGCAGATGCTGCTTTAGATTGACCATGCCCAGTTACAATAACACCGTCATGCTGTTCATCCCAGCAGCCCACTCTGAAACACCAGCCCCATCCCAGCCAGGAGCATCAGGCAGGAGGCCTGCCAAGCCCTCAATCTGGCCTGGGTGGATGAGACAAAGAATGCTCGCTGGAGGGTGGGTAGCTGGGATGGAGGGGTTAGTTGTGCTTCCCGCCTATGAAACTTGAAGCCTCTGATGCAAATGAGGTGGTGGGGGCAATGAGAGAAAAACAACATGAAGGGGAAACTGACACAAAGGAGGGATGGGAAGGGAGAAGGCCTCCTAAAGCAGAACAGCACTGAGGGGCTTTTCAAAACATGGCAGTAGTGAGTGTCAATCAAGTGGACAACATGAACAATGTTAGGCCAGAGCAAGAAGGACTAATGTCCTCTGCGCTCTACCAAACCCCCTCCACCAGCACCTCCCAAACTCCCCACCTTCCACAAGCCCCTTGTGACCACATGAATCTGACTAGTGACAGCTCACCATCCTGTAATTTGCCAATTTGCACGCATGTCAAAAAACCAGACCAGAGTGAATTATGGCCACAAAGTGGGGACAGGCCGCAAGAAGTGCAAGAGATCTCCAACACAGGAAAGGCTAATGGAGATGACGAGGGAAACAGCAGGATGAAATAAATCTGAGTGAAGGCTGCCTTCACAGTGTGTCTGCCTCCTACATAGTGAATGATTTCTACATAGTTGAGACTGTTGGGCTGCCCTCACATAGCTTGTGTATTTGGATAAGTGTAAGACTGCATGTAGATAATTGTGATGTACAGTATGTATAGAGAATGAGGTTATCACGTCAGCTGAATGCATCTCTGGTGTAAGGAGTCCAACAAGTCTATCTGCAACTGCTGTGAAGAAAAGTGGGGCATGAGGGTGATTATCCACAGCTGAGCATTATCAACACCTTGCTGCTGCAGTTTGTGTTTCAATCCAACAGTCCATGACTACGTCTCTACTAGTGTTTAGCTGTGTGTTACAGTGAAGCATAAACCAGAGTCAAAAGCTATCACTAGCGCACAATTTGCCTACACATCACTAAAAGATACAAAGGAACAGAGTAAAGGAAAAACATGACCTCCTCATGAAAAAATGATATAACCTTTATATGTGCATGTTCAAATTAAGTAACCCTGACCCTAATACTTCACCTAACCCTAAACCATATTGCAGCCCTAAAGTTCAGTGATTTCCTTGTGGGGCCAAAGATGGCTGAGTCTCCACAATGTGAGTGTATTAACAGGTTTTGGTTCCCATAATGTAAGTAATACAAAGGCACACACACACACACACACACACACACACGGGAAAGCAGGTCTGTTTTGGTTCACATGGCAAATGAAATGTATAGGAGGTGGTTATTTCTGACAGAGTGTGTCATGTTAATAAAGGGAACAAATAAAGTAGTTTTTTTTTTTTACTACAATTAACTTTTTCCTTGTAAGGTTTGTTCTTACTACAAAGAGCTTGGCCTAATACTATGGATGACTTTAGGTGTCATCTCTATCTCAATTTTTAGTCAACTCTAAACACAATGCTGGGTTGAATATCCTCTATTCATATCTTTTCCCCATTCTCTCTCATAACAGTATAGTTCAGCCCATGTTAGAGGGACAGAGGACACTGTCCCAGAAGCCTTGCTATTTACCCAGAAATCCCATCCTCCACAGCGGCTTCCTGTTCCCTTGAAATGAGACATCCTTTCCTGGGGGATCAACTGAATGAACCTGACACAGAGATGCAGATGCTGCTTTAGATTGACCATGCCCAGTTACAATAACACCGTCATGCTGTTCATCCCAGCAGCCCACTCTGAAACACCAGCCCCATCCCAGCCAGGAGCATCAGGCAGGAGGCCTGCCAAGCCCTCAATCTGGCCTGGGTGGATGAGACAAAGAATGCTCGCTGGAGGGTGGGTAGCTGGGATGGAGGGGTTAGTTGTGCTTCCCGCCTATGAAACTTGAAGCCTCTGATGCAAATGAGGTGGTGGGGGCAATGAGAGAAAAACAACATGAAGGGGAAACTGACACAAAGGAGGGATGGGAAGGGAGAAGGCCTCCTAAAGCAGAACAGCACTGAGGGGCTTTTCAAAACATGGCAGTAGTGAGTGTCAATCAAGTGGACAACATGAACAATGTTAGGCCAGAGCAAGAAGGACTAATGTCCTCTGCGCTCTACCAAACCCCCTCCACCAGCACCTCCCAAACTCCCCACCTTCCACAAGCCCCTTGTGACCACATGAATCTGACTAGTGACAGCTCACCATCCTGTAATTTGCCAATTTGCACGCATGTCAAAAAACCAGACCAGAGTGAATTATGGCCACAAAGTGGGGACAGGCCGCAAGAAGTGCAAGAGATCTCCAACACAGGAAAGGCTAATGGAGATGACGAGGGAAACAGCAGGATGAAATAAATCTGAGTGAAGGCTGCCTTCACAGTGTGTCTGCCTCCTACATAGTGAATGATTTCTACATAGTTGAGACTGTTGGGCTGCCCTCACATAGCTTGTGTATTTGGATAAGTGTAAGACTGCATGTAGATAATTGTGATGTACAGTATGTATAGAGAATGAGGTTATCACGTCAGCTGAATGCATCTCTGGTGTAAGGAGTCCAACAAGTCTATCTGCAACTGCTGTGAAGAAAAGTGGGGCATGAGGGTGATTATCCACAGCTGAGCATTATCAACACCTTGCTGCTGCAGTTTGTGTTTCAATCCAACAGTCCATGACTACGTCTCTACTAGTGTTTAGCTGTGTGTTACAGTGAAGCATAAACCAGAGTCAAAAGCTATCACTAGCGCACAATTTGCCTACACATCACTAAAAGATACAAAGGAACAGAGTAAAGGAAAAACATGACCTCCTCATGAAAAAATGATATAACCTTTATATGTGCATGTTCAAATTAAGTAACCCTGACCCTAATACTTCACCTAACCCTAAACCATATTGCAGCCCTAAAGTTCAGTGATTTCCTTGTGGGGCCAAAGATGGCTGAGTCTCCACAATGTGAGTGTATTATCAGGTTTTGGTTCCCATAATGTAAGTAATACAAAGGCACACACACACACACACACACACACACACAACAAAGTACCATGCAGCCTATATAAATCTCTATCAGGACACCAGCCAACCTCTTTGCCCCTCGCTGGTGAAAACCATATAATTGTCTAAGAAACCAGAAACACATTTTCTGCACAGTTGGCAGCAAATGTCCCGTAATGGTTTGGGCTGGTTAACTTTCTAAATGTTATATTTTATGTTGTATCTGAAAAAAGATAGAAATGAAAAGAATGGCTGATAAATGCATAGACATGCTTGTGTCATATATGCAAAAATAAAACTGAGAGTGCAGATGTGGTGCCATGAAACCCCAGTTCACACAAGCATGCTGGCAACCAAAATAAACACTGTGAAAAAACATCTTGTACTTTTACACACAAAAATAAGTGAGTCAACACTTATAAATTAATTACATTGTGATATTCTTAATAAGTCACATACTGCAAAGACCCAGAAATGACAGGTTCTGTCTGCAGCATGTCATTTGGCAATGCAGCAGTTGTTTGCCCTTTACACTTGTTGAACAATGTTTTACTTTTCCAAAACAATCTCAAGAACTGATTAACATCTGACAAAGGGGCACCCACTACTAAGAGATCCTCAAACCATCCATGAAAGAAAAAATGAGAAGCAATTCTGTTAAACACTCCCCATTATGATGGCTATTTACCACACCATTGTAACTCTAAATGGAGGACCTTTAAACGTCTCAAAAAGTAATCTTGACTCTGGTACAGTTCACTGGATTCTTTACCACTGGCCCAACAATCTGTCTTGCATTACTTGCCTTCCCAAGTGTGAGATGTTAGAGGGTTGAAAGGAGGAGAAAGCTGATATTGCTTTTCACTTTTCAAAGTTGTGTCATTTACTCAGTGGTAAGGACATCATGCCACTGAGCATGACTGTTCACAGAGGAAAACTGAAAGGGGAATTGTCTGTGCTGCTTAAATAGTGTGGTGTCTTTGGGCCCTAAGCCCAGACATGTAATGCACAGCCCTGAATATTTTGATAGTATCACAGCTGTGTGTTGGCATAAAAAGATGAAAGGTGGATGATGACTGTAAAGTGACCACAGATAGCAGTGATCAAGCTGTTCCGTGGTCAGCACCAGGTTAGCACAATGCCATGTGCAGCAGGATCTCAACTTCACAATCAGAATCAGAACATTTATTTACTATACACTGACACGCAAAAAAAATAAAAAATAAAAAATACACAACACTGCTCTCAACAGGCTACACAGGAAGAAGGTAGCATCAGCAGAGGTACTTGTACCATGGCAACAACCAAGTGCAGTAACACTACTGACACTTTCAACTCAACAACACAAGTTAAGTTTCTGCAAGGAACAAAGATTAAAAAGCCAGTGGAACATTTAGAAACATTAGAATTCATTGGTGGCTAAGTAAGCAATTGTTTTCAAGAACTGTTGCACTGTGCAGTTTAAGGAGAGATTGAAACTGACTTGTTATCAGAATATGATGCTTAAATAAGTATAACTTATATATGAGAGGAAAACAATGTTATTTAAACTGTTTTCCATCTTTAACAATGGAACAGACCTTATTTTTAATTATTTAAACATTTTTTTTTTAGCTGTCTGGAAATTAAAGCCAAAAGCCTAAAGTTTGGTAAAGGCAATGTGGTAGGATAATAATCAGCTAATGTGACAAAGCAAGAAAAGAAACAGCATGCAGTAACAATGATATGAGAAACTTTCAAGTCAAATTGCATAGACATTTGTAACTACTCCTGCTACTTAACAACATCAAGCTGTAGGCTGGTTTTCTTCTGGGTAACCGATGTGAAAGTTCTGCCGAAACCAACCCTTGATGCATTTTGAAGAGATGAGTCGGAAATGAGGCCATTAGAAAGTTGCATTACTATCACATAGCTTGGGTCAGAACCTTTGGTAGTGTCTCTGGTAGGACTTTTAGTTTAAAGGCTATCAGAAATGATCCCTTTGCTATGGAGTTGCACCCCCATGCTGACACAGCCCCTTCTTTTGTTTCTCTCCTTTGCTCGTCCTGTTCTGGTCTGAGCTGAGCACAGTTTAGTTCATGACAGTGTTTCACCACTGTAGTGCAGGGGGAAAGAAATACAGAGTTACTGGATATTACCCAGGAAGCCAGGGTGGAGAATCAGTTTCCATTTCACAATGACCTTTCTCTGGTCCCAGTGGTGGTCAGCTCCACCACTACCTCCTTCCTCTCAGGTCCCCACTGAGCAACCTCCGCTCCCTTGCTCTACTTTGTCAACCTATCCATCTCACACTTTTACTCGGATAGGACAGCACAGCACTCCCCCCACCAACAAAGAGATATAATTTCCATGGCTCATCTATTTTCTCATCAGCTGTTTACACTGAATTAAATGTTTGCATTGCACACAGTGCAAATGTGTAACTAATACACAACTGATGAATACTAAGAAAATGACATCTAAAAAACTCCATATCAAATTAAAGACTGCCAGCTACTTCTAAATAAAGCTATAATTTCAGTGAATTTTCCCCTCAGGATGGGAGTAATCTCTTTCCATCACCCAAGCTATTCTTAGTGTCTGTTAGTATTGTTTTCAACCACCAAACGTTACTTTCATACTAAATTGTGTGTGATGATTTTGTCTTATGCCAACAATGCCAGGAAACTGTTTGTCACCCGACTTACTGCACAAACTCTGACACACTCTGAACACTCCCTTTGGTCTTACTCTAACATTTATATTTACCTTTTCCCTGTACTTTTCACTTGTATACTGTAGTTTGCAGTCATATCCAGTGAATAAACATTATAGGAATGCAAGGGTTGCTGTAGTAGTTGGACTCATTGAAGACATTTATGTTACACTCACTCATGGTCTTTGAAAA
>NW_018127897.1:2059149-2067592 GCF_001952655.1 Monopterus albus | reverse complement strand
ATTTAATTTTAGATAAATATACTTTAACAATAAATTAACTTTTTTAAAAGTTTTTTTTAAACACTATTTTGTCAGTTAATGTTGAACTATAGTCTTAGGAAACCTTTGTGAATGTAAACACTTTATTATCTCTGAAGCAGATTGTAATTTCATCTCTGAGTTTGCTGATCCTAGACAAATTTCAGACTATTGAAGGTGCAGGATTATTGTATCACTATTTTGTTTATAGTTTCATTATATGAGACAGCTAGGGCAGTGTCTTTTAGTGTGGCTTACTAAAACATTACCACTGGCAATGGGATAATCGGGCGACTGTGGTTCGGTGGGTAGAGCAGTCACCTCCCAACCAGAGGTTCAAATCTTGGTGCCTGCAGTCGAAGTGTCCTTGGACAAGACACTGAACCCCCAAGTTGCCCCCGATGGTTAGAACCATCGGTTGAGTTGGCGCCGCAGATGGCTGCCTCGGTTCTGTACAGGAAACCAATTCTTTGTGTATAACATACTCAGCCAGTAAAGGTGATTGTCCTTATAACCAGAGACTATATAATAAAGCAAAGGGCACACATCAGCGACAGACACCTGTCACCTGTGACATCATTCTGCAGACACGGCTGTCCAGTGCTCCAGCAAAAACAAATGTTCATTACAGAAAATAGAGAGTCAGAATAATCGCTCCAACGTTTGCACTGCTCATACATTGATAAATGAAGCTATTGTGCAGTGATTATCACAGTTATTCATAGCCTCTTTGCTATGGGGATGGTACATTTGTTGCATTACATAGGAGCAGACACTGCTGGGCCTAGCACATGTTTCCCTGTCACTGTGTATTACAGGCTAGCCAGTGACGTTTATAAATACTTGGTAATCTGTATGCGTCACATTATTAAATTGCCATTATTTTAGCGGTAACTGGGCCATGCCTGTGATTAATGGAAACTATTAAGTTGAGGTGGATCATGCCTGTTTTTAAATGCTGCTTGTACATTACAAATTAATCACAGACAAATTACAATAAATTACTATTTAGTAGTGCTAAGCTTTTTGCTTTAGTGGGATTCTTTATGATAGAAAGACAACAATATGGAGACATACTGTTTCTTCATTATTTCTAGTGACAGTGTAATAAAGAATGATTTAGAGAGTTGGCCAGTGTCGTATTGGACACATACAGTAAACATTATGCAGTTTGTCTATGCTGTGTGACTGTGTGTGACTTTATGTGTAGTCTTCAGATAGCAAACAACAGAAGACACTCTGGTCAGCATCAGGGCATCATTTGGTTTTTTCTTAGTCTTGGAGGAGGAAGATTGAGCTCTGAGTTCTGTTTCTACTTTCGACTTGTTCAACATTAGAATGGCCTGTCCACTGCCACATCCTTGCATGCTGCACTGAACTCCAGTCCTTTTCATAACTCTTTAGTGAGAGCACAAGATTTTGTGTTTACGTTCTTCTCTCCCTTTTCACCTCCAACTTTGGCACTTTGGGAGTTTCCTCTCCCATCTCGTGATGGCCACCTGTCTTTGGTGGTTTGAATTAGCATCCTTCATGATGTTCTGTTTTGTGGGCTCTGCAAAACCAAAGTGGGCACAACTTATGCCATAGCACAGTCCCACACACGGTTAGTAGGATTTCATTAGGATTTACAGTGTCCATTCACAGACGGTGGCCTCCAGGCCTCCTCTCCTCTTCTGTACGTTCAAACTAACTCTACGTATTTAAGCATCAGTGAAGGGATACTTGCATCTGATCAGAAAGCCTGTCTACTGCTCAACCCCGAGGGGATGGATGACCACAAGCTTTAATCACTTCTCTCACTTCTTTCCCTCATGTCATCAGTTCACTGAATCCACCCTCCATGCTATAGCTTTAACAGCAGGTATATATTTTAGTAGAGACCCCTGGTGATGTGATGGACATGAGAGCCCTGTTTGAAATGGAAACCCACACCTTCTGTCCTGCCAGAGAGCACCAGGAATATCTCAACAGACATGGCGAAAGGACGTAGAACAAATGGAAAAATAGCCATCTTTATTGAGGTTTTCCTTTCAAAAACACAATAAATATAGGAACCACACTTCCTATTCAGGATATGACACTCTGTAATGCTGTAACCTCAAAAGAGTACCCACTGACCACCACAGGCGTAGATCATTTCTTTTTCTCATATCACCTCTCACTCTTGTATACACTGACAACACATGCTGGCTCAGATAACCAAAAAAAAAAAACATGATAACAGAAATGAATGTAATTCATGAAAAGAGATAAACTGGGCCACACACAAGCTTATCCTCTTGTGTGTGCAGCGCTGCCTTGCATTCACCATCTACCGTCTCTTTTTCCCTTCAACCTCCATTTATTTCACACTGCAAAAGAATAGCGTGTGTTTATGCATGTGTGTGCGCGCTGGTGCACGCGAGTGTTTGTCCACAAGTTGGCCTGTTTTGTGTGTGTGTATGTGTGCATCTCTGTGTGTGCAAAGAATATTATGTGGCACCCTCCGTCCTCCCTATAACTCACCTGGAATGATAAAGAGAGCAAAGGAATCATTTCCTGTGCCTGCTACTCATTCAAATGGGCTGGTGTCTGTAAACAAGAGCTGCAGTTATCCATGTAGCGGTCAGATAAGAGGGGAAGGAGACCTCTGGAGTGATGGATCACGAAGGGGCTCCCAGTCCTCCTCTCTTCCCAGCACCACCCTGCCACCTTAGGATAATAAACAGCCACGGAGCAGGGGGCCAGATAAGAGCCATCACTCACATTGGCCGGACTGATAAGACACAGACGCTCTCTGTCACCCTCCATGACATTTGTTTTTCATTCCACTTCAGACCGAGGGAGAAGTCAACCTGTTTCATCTCATCAATGGGCTCCACTCAGGTTCCCCTGCTGAGTGTGTGCCACCCTTTGACACTGATGACAGTCAGGTGACTGACTGTGTCATGTTGCACAGAAGAAGAATGGACTGCAGCCTGAGTGTTTCCACCATCTCATTCACAATGGCAGTACTGTACCTAAGGAAAACAAATTTGAACTGGAATGTGATTTCAACTCAACCCTCAGTCTCGGTGAATGCAGTTGCTGACATGATATAGTTGTTTTCCATCAAAGGCGTATACAAAACATGCCAGCTTTGATTAATTGTGGTTTTATTTCTAAAGATGCAGTCACAGTTAGACAAAAGGCTTTGTACACCATCTATCAGGTCTCAGGAGAAAATGATACTGTAAAGTTAATTTGGAATACTTTTAGCTGTGGTATTTTTACACCTCATATGTGCTATTAATGGGTCTACAGGGTAAGTCTTTAGCATAAGAAACAACCAGGAAATCAGAGGTGGGTTTCTATCCTTCCCTGGCTGGCTGTAAAACCAAAATTAGACAGAACCAATGTGAAATGTCCTTGAACAAAAAAAGTTGAGTTACAAGTTGTAAATTGTGCTTTGGAGACTAATATTTCTGATGGGGTACGTAAAATTATTATTTAGGTAATTTTGTATTTTGGTACCTTTAATTTGTTAAAAACACAGGGGCATATCAGACTGAATGTGCAGTCACTGTAAATCTGCCTGCTCTAACATTGTCTTTACCAGGGTCACCCACAAGTCACAGATTTGAGAAGATATAAAATGGTTACTTTATAGCTATCCCAATTATTATATATTAGAGTTATGTACATTGTTTTACCTCTAATGAAGGACATAAGTTCTCAGTTTATGACTTCACTTTTACTTGTGTTTGTCACCAGAGTTCTGGAGTTCAGACTATGCACACACTGTTTCCATTAGTCAGGGACCCCTCATCTTAGAGGCCTCCATCTGCAGTAATGGGCCTGGACCGTGAGAGAGCGGCATCCCGTCCATCGGTCACGGATGACATTTAACAGACAGGGCCCAACTTCCTGTGATCAGAACAGCAGTAACCACAAAGCTAATCCATGGCTCTCATAAATCCTTCATCCTCAAACTGCCAGAGATAGGCAGCAGCTATAGTTGTGGGAGGACTGTCACCTGTGATGACCCCCAGATCTCAGCTCATTATTGTGCTCTGACAAAACATGGGATCTATTTAATGCACCTCTCAGTTCAAAATACTGAAGGTCTTTGTTCAGTGTTTTAATTCAGAGTAACATTTAGGATGAAAGCATACATTTGTAAAAATGAACCCCAAACCACTGCAGTGCTGGTGACGTGGTCTGTAGATGGGTCTGTATGAGTTTCCACTGACCAGTAATTAGGCACATTTTCAGTGTATTCATAAAAGATCATGAGTGGGAACACTGGAAATTTGAAAAGAAAAAAACTGTACACTTGGCTGTGGTGGAAAAGTTGCTGTACTGATCAAAGTAGAATGGGAACAAACTTAATAAATTAATGATAACAAAGTGGATGCATACTGTATAATTTAAAGGTCCACTAAAAATTGAACAACAGACCACAGCAGATTGTTATGAAGTGATGACAAAAAAAACACATTTCCATTAAGCTTTCAAATTTTTTCCACAGCTTGAAATTTGACTGTTGCTCTGTTAATTATCTAATTTGATGCATCCTCTATGTACATCTGCTAGTGTTTAATGGCACTGCACATTCAGTTTTCTCTACTGATGTCTGAGAGAAGAGAATACAAAAGTTACAAAGGGTCCTTGTGTGTTTAATGTACATCAGTTGGCTTTAAATATGCAACTTGCATGACTATTGGTTTTACTTGCCATCTTGTGTTCTTTGCTGAGTTGGCACCTTGTGTTTCAGCAACACATGGCAATAAACACTGGATCTCTGAAAGGCCATCTTTTTACAGCTTTGTAGTTTCCCTGCAGGGTTAACAGTTACAGAACAGGTGATGATACCTTTCCTCTAAAAACAGCCTTCTGTGGGGGGTTCAGTGTCTTGCCCAAGGACACTTTGACATGTGGACTTCAGTCACCAAGATTCAAACCTCCAACCCTTCTGTTGGGAGATGGCTGCTCTACCCATTAAACCACAGTTGGCTCCTGTGTTTTATCATATTCATAATAGTATATCAACAATAATTCAGAACTATGCAAATGCCAGGCCTTGCTCTGTCGCTGAGGGGAGTATGTAAAGTAAAAGTAAGTAAAAGGATGGTGGAGACAGGAGGTGTACAGTACAGCAGTGCAGGATTGTGAGGGGCTGACAAATCAAGCAATTAAGGGGGAGGTGATTATGTCATCACTTTCTTGGACTAGCTCAAAAAAGGTCCTGCTACATTTCATATTCATTCAGAATGAATGAATAAAGAATGTAGGAATGAGGGTGCGGATTGAAATATCTCACAGGGACATTCTGCTTACTTTTTTAGACAGGCCTTATCTCTCCACGTTCAGCCCTGTTATTATGATGATGAACAATATTTCATGAAGGACAGCTGAATGTGTCTCTCCTGGAGAGAGCCCAGACTCATTGAGAGTGGGAATGAAGGGGGGCAGATGAGAGAAGGCAAAGCACCACACACACATTTCTCAGAAACACATCAGTATGGGACCCTCCTCTTCCCCCCCCCTCCAAAACATTTTCATATCAATAATCAAGCAATTTTTCTACATGCTAATCCATCAAAGCTGGCTCAGGCTAATCTGCAGGAGTGGGCCTGGGTGCTGTGTGCCGCTTCCCCTTTTCAGGTGTGCCCTGTTCCCAAGAAGACATTTGTCCTGTTATGTGGCATATAAAGCCCCTGCCCTGTCAGCACTGATTGATCAGAGGCCGGCTGTAAAGGAAGAAAGCAGCACACCCTATCAATGATGCTCTACATCTGCTCCTGAAAAGCCCCTTCGTCTCCTTCCACAACATGCTCAGTGCTGCAGATAATGAGATCCATGCTGTTAACAGCTCCTGCAGTTCTGGTTTTTGTCATGTGTATATAGGCAAAGTGCTTACCTTTCAGATGGAGCAAAGGAAAAAAAAAAACAGGGCCCTTGGTAGGAAGATTATCATAATGTCTACAAACGCTGACAGGGTTGAATTTCACCGACTCTTTTTCAGATTAGTGGGGCTTTTAAAAAGGATGCATTTGCAGAACAATGTGATTGCGTGTTTGATTTTAATTTTCTGACAATCTTTCACAGCATGTAAGGGATACATGTAGATGTTTTTTTCTGTACTCTGCATTGTTGGGATTTAGTCAGGCTAAAGGTGCTCTTAGAAGAATGTAAAGGCATAGCAGGCGTCCCTGAGAGCCTGGGTGATCCTGCAGGAGGGAGAGGGAGAGATAAAATGCAGAGGCCTCATTAGTAGCACATTTATCATCTCCTGTCTCTGATTTAAAAGAATGACTGGGTCAAATCACTTTAAATACCTCGGGGGAAATCAACATTTGTCATTGCAAAGCAAACCTGCCTCTCCACTCTCTCCTGGCATTAATTTATTCTGGTAAAGCAACCCCATTCGTGGCTGTGCTGATTTTAATTTCATCCTTGCAAAAACCTTGGCTGACTGTCTATCTCAATTCATTGCTTTAACATACAATTGTCCCCTTCAATTCACTGAAGTAATACTCACTGCTAGCAGGGCTAAGCCCTATCCATAGACACTAGGCAGGAGATGCAAATAGTCTTTAGTGAAACACTGAAGCATCCAAGACATGGCAAATTATTCTTCTGGTGTCCACAATTAAAAACAAATGCCATCAGCGCTGAACAAAAAAATGTACATGCGAAGAACAAGGAAAAGATTATGTATTATAAATGTGTTATTAATGCGTAACTCGGCAAGGTCGAGGAAGTCAAGATAGGTGTTGAAATATGGATATCATCCTCAAAGACGCCTCTAATGTTGCTGCAAGTAGACCCTCTGGACACAATGCCTGACAGTGCATTTATGTGTTTGCCCACACATGGGCTTACATTTCTGTGAGCATTCTGGGAGGACACTGTTGGTCATGCTACCATTAGCATTTTGTTCTGATCATAATAAGGTCCTTGAGATTTTTTCTTTAAATGCAATGGTTGTGACTCCAAAAATCTTAAGAGCAACTTACTGCACATGTTTTTCATCAGTTTTATTCTAACCAGCGGAAAACATGAAAGGATGCACATGAAAATCATAAAATTTCAGTCCCTTGATTTCTCGTTATTATTATTATTATTATTACTTTTAATCAGCAGCTTTTATTTTATTTTAACAGGCTGTGTGCCTGTTGTCTGGATCAGCCGTGTTGTGCTTTAGTTGTGCAGTGGTCACTCTTACCAGTGCACTTTTTGTTTGTTCTGCTGATGGGACATTTAAGATGTTGATGCCATATATGTATTGTAGGGCACTAAAGAAATATTTCAAAGTCAGGAGGAAGGAAGCAAAAGGGACAGATGCTGAGCAAGTCCTGAAAGAAATGCAGGGTGGCGTAAAAGCAACACCAGAATAAATGCATATCTATTTCATGCCAGTTCAGACAGAATAGTCTGCCATATGTAAATAAGGGTTCAATAATGAATGCACTTCCCCTTCTTTTATTTGCTTTAAGCTCTCACAGTCACACACACATTGGCACCATGCGAGACACAAATTAGAGAGCGTTTTAAAGGAAATATTCAAAGAGCAGCCTGCCGCCGGAATATCAGTTATTATTTTTGATGTTGCAATTGATTCATGGTGTAGCCCGGGCATTCAGCCCTCTCCAGGGAGAGAGCTGTCAGGAGTGAGAAGCCGGTGGGTAGATAATTATGGGAGATCAAACCTTGCTAGTTAGTAGGCAGGAACGGAAGGCAAATGCCAAAAACCAGCCAATGTTTCGCAAACGCTTGTTCAAGGATATCCTAATTGCTGTAAGTGGTTCCTTCAGGACTGGCACTTCAAACAGTGCCTGTCGCATGATGTCACCTCCCTGGTTCCCCTTCGCACTCACAATAGGCAAATTAAGGAAAAGAGCACAGCAAAACATACCAAAGGACAATGTCCTTCTTCAGTCATGACCCACATCAATAGCAGATGTGCCCAGGTACAAGGTATATGTATATGTGTGCATACACAAAAAGACAAGCATTCAGATTTGTGCAAGCAGACCAGACAAAATATTCTTTTTGCTGTTTTCTTCAACTGGACACTGCACAGTTGCTACTTTTAAACTTTTTATACTGATACCAATGTAAATACTGTAAATAACATATATAATTAATACAGTATGCAGGCTACTTTATATGTAGAACACAACAAGTGCATTATACTCTTCATAAATACTGTTTTTCTTTTTTTCTTTTTTTTCTTTTTTTCTTTTTTCTTTTTCTTTTTTCTTTTTTCTTTTTTTCTTTTTTTCTTTTTCTTTTTGTTTTTCTTTCTTGTCTTTTCTTTTTCTTTTTTCTTTTTCTTTTTTCTTTTTTTTCTTTTTCTTTCTTTTCTTTTCTTTTTCTTTTTTCTTTTTTCTTTTTCTTTTTTCTTTTTTTTTCTTTTTTCTCTTTTTTCTTTTTTCTTTTTTTCTTTTTTCTTTTTTTC
>NW_018127897.1:2019116-2058902 GCF_001952655.1 Monopterus albus | reverse complement strand
ACCTTGAGTCTGCTAATAAAGGATGATGATGATGATGATGATGATAAATATTTGCACTGTAGGATCTCTACAGCAATACACTCTGACATCCAACTGTGTGCTCCATAATTCAAAGTGAGAACATAGTCTTATCTGTCAGTACTGTTTCCAGCTTACTTTTCCGATTGCCTTTTTACCTTTACAGTTCAAAGGGAAGGAGAGGGGAAGGTGAGTACAATTAGTTGAAATCAGTCAGAACAAATTGTCTGACAGCATTGTACTATGCTAAGACTTCAGAGCCCATTTGCTGTTGGTAAAATGACCCTCTTACCCTTGCACCCCAGCAATATGCATAAAGATCACTGTTGTCTAATCGGACTCTCATACTTATCATTGACCAGTGCCTCATCTAATATAAAAAACTCATTTGAAAAAGAATCCCAGACCTTTCTCGGTACGCCTCAGTTACATCAAAGGAAACCCAACCCTCGGCAATCAAAAAGAAGGATTTCATGTTTCAAAAACAATTCGCATTTTCAAAGGGGGACCACAGCTGACATACAATCACAGTAAACCTATTGAGTCTTCAGCTCGCTCATTCTTTTCCTCTGCCTGTTGTGAATGTGAATCTTGAGGGTCATTGATCATCTCATTAAATTCAGCCCCAAAGAAAGTGATCTTTTTCACACAGCTCAGGAATTCAGACGCAAAAGACCCCCGCCTCTCTTCAGGCACATACAAACATGCTCACACCATCAAACATCACCAAATGACTGCCTTTCACAGACAAGAAAGACAGCAATAAAATGATAAAATAAAGTCTATTTTGTTCAAAAAGGGTATAAAGAGGTCATTTTCTGCATGGAGTGCTGGACTGTTAGCATAACAAAGCATTGGTTGGCAAGCTAATGGCTCTTCATCTATGACAAGGAGCTCACTAGCTTTTTGTGCACCTCATAAAGTGGCCTGAAACAACACCTTACTTCTGCTCATGACCTTCCTATACTCAAACACAGGAAAATCCAATGTCAAGCTTAACATCTATACGCATCCACATATCACACCTCGCACACAGTGAGCCAAAATAACAAACCTGCTACAAAGGGTATTAGTATATCTCCAAAGGCTTTATGAAACAGACACAACTACACAAACAGAGGCAGACAGGACAGCTTTGTGAGTGTTCCGCAGCCCTACAGTGGCTCAGTCTAATTGTCTCTCTAATTGGTGATGCCTAAAGGGGTTTTCTCTTTATTTTTGGACAGAGCAGCATGCCATCGCGCAAGGCAAATTACATAGACAGACAGGCTGGAACACAACACAGGAGACGCAGATGACAGCAAGTGAGGAAAAAGTGAGAGCAAAGAGCAGAGGGAGAGGGATCATTATCATTACCATTATTATTTTATTAACTGCAGGGTAAAAACATGTTTATAAAAACAAGTTTCAGGTGGCTAAGCATCCAAATTGCTCCCCTCCTGGTGGTCCATTGGTCCCCTCCATCATCCCAACCCTGGCTGAGTATGTTAAGGATGAGGTCATACTGCACGCTTCCCAGCAGTGGTGAGAGGCCTCATTCTCCAGCTTCTCTACCCCAGTGCTGTATCTGGGATGCCTGTCTTTGATGTGCTCGTAATACGAAGGACGCGAGGCTATCAGCTAGCTGTCAACTCAATAACTACCCTGCTTTACTCCCAGGGGCAGCAGAGCCAACGGAGCCAGCATGGCCCTGCAGCGCCCAGCAGCTTTGCTGCTGATGGACCTGATTAATTCCCTGGAATGCTAGTTTGTCTTCCTGCAGTTCAGTCAATGACTTCATTCAGCAGGGTGAGGTCACCAGAGGCCTGATAATAGAGGGGCTGCACTTCACAGTAAATACAGCAAGCCTGTGTGCAACTCTCCAAAAAAGCCCTTTGAGAAAGAAATAGGAAAATATCCAAGTGTCTTTGGCTCCAGAGCAGCAGTCCTTGAGCAAGAGGTGGGTAGAACATACTTCCTCTTACTCTTGCCCTCTCTTTACTTTCCTGCCTCCCACTGTGGGAGAAATAATAATTGGCAGGCCAATGAATTATTAGCACACTCAGTAGCTACAGTAAGAACAATGTCCCTTATTGGTGGAGGCTCCCTTAAATTTGACTTTTCTTTAAGAGAATAGAAGTTCTCATGAGTAAATGGAGTTCCTAAATAAAAAATAAAATGGCATTTGCATTCCCCCCGACTCTGACCACCTCCTATTCTATTTGAAAACTTTCATAATTTTTAAAGAGAATACTGTGTCAGTATGATGAATGGATGTTCAATAAGACCACTGATAATGACAGAAGTTGTCCTCTTTTCTCCTTGAGACATAACTGATGTGGCACAGCAGTTTAAAGAGGTAGTCTCAAATAACTGTGTGTATTATGAGGCAGAAGCCTTTAAACAAGTCAGATAAATTGATGTCATTCACTTTTTGAAACTCAATGATAATCTGGAGAATTTCACTCAAACAAACGATGCAGCTTACTGGTGTGAGTAACTCATAGTTTCGCTTATTAGATTGTAAAAAAATGACACTTTCTTAAAATGTGCCATAAATTGGCTGAATTGCTCCTGCCATCCCCATGATGATGGTTGCTTTCACTCCATGGGCCATGCAAGTCTAGTCACTTTATATAATCTGGAGTCAGAAATCACAAAAGGCCTTCCCATTCTCCAAGGAGTAATATGCAACTTTGAATGATCTTTGGTAACGTTTTATTTTACAGGACTTAGAGCATACGTAGGCTGCATTTAGAACATTATTCTGTGTAATAACTGTGTACCTGTACAGTATGTGCCAATACATATATGTAAGTCCGGGGGACCAACATGCAACATTTGAGGAATAATGGGGTAACAACCTGGAAACTTGAAAAATTAATTATACTTTAAGTATTTTTAGGTACAGAGCATCTATTCTAAAATTACATTTTATGTATATAATAGGTGACATGCCAAAAGCTTTCATTTGGAAGAAACATCCTAATTGTACTGAAGTAGTTTCTAAGTAACGATCTATATGGTAAATTTTGTCATAAAATCATAGCAGACATGACATCATGTTTCAGGTGTTGCTAAGATGTGTTCATCTTGTATCCTGTAAGTATAGAATGGGCACCCTGTAGTTGAATATTAACTACCAGGTAAAAGTTGCTCCCAATGGAAAAAGCATGCATCATACTGTATATGTACAACATAATATTAGAACACACCCCCTTACTTGGTAACTACTACCAATGAAAGCTTGTTGGGTGAATGGTGCATATAAAAGGCTATATGTACTCCATAATATTTGAATAGATACCCCCTTACTTAGAAACTACTTACAGTACATTTAGGATGTTTCTTCTAAATGAAAGTATTTTGCGTGGCACATATCATATACATGCAACATAATTTTAGAATAGATACTCTGTACTTACAAAATATTTACTGTATAATTACATGCCAAGTCTCTGGGTTGTTACCCCATTATTCCTCAAACACTGCATGTTGTCCCCTGGACTCACATATATGTATTGGTACATACTATACAGGTACGCTGTTATTGCACAGAATGATGCTCTAAATGTGGGCTACATGTGCTGTAAGTTGCGGCCTACAAAAGCACTACCTGACTACCTGATTTTTTAACTTGTTTTCTGTGGCAGCTCAGGTTAGCCCATCAGGCAAGGACAAATCGATGGCAGTCTGTGGCCTGCCTATCTATCTGCCCTGCTTCTAGGATGGAGCATGGATGGGCAGGGGGTATGAATAAAATGGTGGCTCAGCAGTGATGCACAGCACTGCAAGCTCATAAAGCTGGCCATCAGCTGACCTCTGAGGTGCAGGGTGACAGACAGCGCCTTTACGACATTCACCAGATTTAACTGACAATAATGACTGGAAAACCCACTTAAACCTTTATGAACCTGCACAGCCATACGGTAGCCCTGACAGTAGAGCAAGGCAGGTATAAATAGAGAGAGAGTGATATATTCAGCCAGTGCACTGACAGGGGCCATGTTTCAATCGAAGGGAAGATGATAGATGCAAGGGGAGAGCACCCTGATATGTGTGTCTCTTTAAGTGGAGCCAACTGGCTTGTCCATTCCCATCCTGATGAATGCACAACAGGGAGAGCTGGAGAGAGAAGTGGATAAGGGAGAAGACAAAAGTGACGAATGGGGGCTGAGATATGAGGGGAGAATAAACAAAAAATGGTAAGGAAAGAGTGCAGTTTGGGTGAGTTTTTCTGTTGGCAAAAAAATAAAAATCTAAGGAAAATATAATGTTAGTCATAAAAGACAAAAACACATCTTTTTGTTTGAAGGATATCCGGTCAGTGCAGTAATGTAGTTCCCTTTGATAGATAGATAGATAGATAGATAGATAGAATGCATGGTTTCTGTGATTTATCACTTAAAATGATCTTACCTAACTTGTTCGATCGATTTAACCTCTATATAACAAAAGATTACCTAAAATAATATACAGACACAGTATTATATTTAATGCATTTAGTTACAGTGCATTTGAAGTTATTGTATGTATATTTTTTTACTTGTGGAAAGTAAAAACCTTAATTTAAAATCTTTATCAGACTTCTTTCTCCTTTATTTTGACACCATGTCTGTTAGAGCACACTACCATCCTTTGGACCAAAATCATAACATTAATTCATTAACCGCTGGCAGCAAACTAATTCAGATTTTCAATAAACTCTCTAAACCTAATACAGTGCTCATGAAAGGAGGCCCATTTCCCAAGCTGGCACATGTTCAAGCAACATATGCTCACATAATCTCTTAAAAAGCATGATCCAAGTCCAAATTTACTTATGAAATAGCACAAACGAAATCAGAGTGCCAGCATAGCAGAGCTCTGATACACAACGTTCTGCCACTCCACTCCTATTCTCCTCATTTGTTTATTGCTTTCACCAGTCTCAGTAGCCTCAGGGGCTATGGCATCCAGCGTCCACTCAGCAGGCTACAGATAGCTCCAAGGCTCATTTCACATAGTTGTTTGTCTTTTTAATAAGGTCTTGAGATATATGACTATTGTTATATGATAATAATGCATTTTCATGCTCTCTGAAGGCATTACTCTTAGTGGTGTTTTGATTTTTACATACTAAGTTTCAAGTCTTAGAACTTGATTTTTTTGTCAGCACATCTGCATTTACAGTGGTATGACTGTGTTGAGGCTGTAATGTTGCTGCTGCTGGTGGCAGTTAGATGTGGTTTAGCAGTTACAGGGAGTAAATGTGTGTGTGTGTGTGTGTGTGTGTGGGGGTGGTGGTTTATTGGTGGTGTTCATGGTTCCCTGAGCCCTGCACTTCCTCTGGCAGCAGCACTCAACTTGCAAAGCACTGAGCTGAGGCTCCTGATCTCTGTAGAATACAGATAAAATTTAACCAGTGAACAGTGTCAGACCTTCACTGAATATGATAGTGCCCCAAACATTGCTGAGAAGGACAAGATACAGGTCACCTTTTTCCTGTAACAGTATCAATAAATCCTGGGACAAAACTGCATATCTTAAGCACCTTACTGGCAACTTTTACAGTGCACAGTCAGTGCTTGGCACGCAGACGATAACATTCCTTCCACACAATGGTCTAATCTTCATGGCACAGGTAGCACTGGGATTGTCTTGGATGTGCACTCTGCCGTTGCCTGGGTTTGTCCCAGCATTAGGGCTCTCAGCATTCCTTTGTGCTTTTTAACCACTGAATTAAAGAGGATTTCAACAGGGGAATACTTATCAGAAAAAATTACCCCCTCTGCTTAGAGATAAACAAATCAGGCTAAATAAGTTGGAAAGAGTTTCACAAACTCATTCTGTAATCAGGAAGTGCTGCTTAAGATAACAACACCTGATTTAGACATTTTCTTACACAAAGAGTGAGGAAAAGTGAAGCTTTAAGCTCTGTGGGCCAAGGTTCATTCTGAGCAGCCGCCATTGTGGTTTAAGATAGTTTACAAATTGTGTTTATAGGAGCCAATCAGAGTCTTGTATTGTGAGTAAATAAATGAAATTGTAAGTATTGTTTGTAGATTATATATTCAGGTCACTTCTCCCACAAAATCTTTTAATTTTTTTAATCCATGCAGATGTTTGTTTTTAGAAAACTTTCTGAAGTGCATCCCCAGATGAACACTGAAAGCATTCTTAAGTAGCTAAGTTGCTCTTATACAAAATACTGCAAAGCGTCTAAGATAATACATGTGGATTGAAATGCAATCTGCCTCTCACTTCTTCCCAAGATAAGTACAGCCACTGACAAGACCTAGCTTCCTCCTCTTATCTCGCAAACACTTGATACCAGAAACTCTGTGCATGAATAAGTCTTTCAAGATTGTGATGTAAATATATCCGATTAATCACAACAAGGAAAACTGCAACAACTCGTGCTCCCACCACCCAAAACAATATTGTAAAACTGTTCCTTTGCTTACAGTTTTATCAGAAATATTTTTTCTTATCCATACTTCTCATTCACAACTCACGTGATCACACGGCCCACAGTCATATCCAGTACGGTGACATGTTTTAATCTATGTTGATCTATTGTAATGTTTTCATTTTCATTTTCAAAATGATATTTTTAACATTAATTTAAAGCAAGACAGTATTAAAAGAACAAAAAAAAAAACTTGAGACAAAACTGCATTTGGATAATCTATGCAAAAGCTCTTAGCCCATTTCCATTCCTGATGGATGTTGAGACATACCACCCTGTTACCCCCCAGCAGTAAAATATTTAATTTTACTGAGTAGATCCCCAGGACATGAAGGAAAACCATGAGGTCCATGTTCAAGTTTAATTACTGATTAGTGATTTAAACCTCATCTCAACCCTCCAGCCCCATCTCTGCTTCTGTTGTAAGAGTGAAAGCAAGAGACACTGACAAGTGCCGGGGAAAGAGGGGGAAAATTAAGATAGAGTGTTTTTTGGGTTTTTTAAGCTTTATTTTCTGAAATGGCTCCAAAACAAATAAGTCTGCCTTCTGTACTGCACTATAAAAACTCTTTATATTAAGTGACTGTGTAATTTATAAGATTATCAAATGTTTTCAGTTTCCTGTGCTTTCTCCTATATCCCTCCAGTCCACAGTGTGGCGAACTGGTATCTGTCTGCTGTTCTCAGTCAAAGCAGATTGAGATGAGCCTCATTTTGACACCTAGCATGTACCCCCCACCCCATCCCACATCCCAACCCCAACAATCATTAAATGTCTGTGCAAGTGAGGACGTGTTTTTGTGTGTGTGAGAGCGAGTCTGTGTGTGCATGTGTTTGATTAAGCTCAGTCTAGCTATCCCCCTTGCTGCCCATGCCTCTGAATCTATTACATTCCTTCCATCACAGAAGTCACTTCATTTACATTTCTCAGGCCTTGTTTGAAGAATATCTCAGGCGGGGGAATATATTTTCAGAGTGTCCCTCTTATAGGTTTACCCAGACTCCAATGGGCTTGAAAAGTTGCTGTTATACAGTGAGGGATGCACTTTCACCTAATGAAACCCAAGATCAATAGAACTGTTTTCTCTTCTCATATATAGTGCATGTACACAAGGGAAATAAAGTATTATTTTTCATCCTCAAATGTATAGTGAATTTCATTCTTTATTTAATACTTCAATTCTGCATGTGCCACAAAGGGAAAATATTTCGTCTGATCATGTCGCCACATTACACAAAGAAGATATAAAAGTATAAACATTAGGTTAGAAGGTATGAGAAAAATGGAGTATTACATACCTGAGAAATGACAGTAGACTTTGTAGATTTCACCATGTCACTGAAATAATGTATAACATCACAACACATTTAATTATATATAATTAAAAGCGTACAGACATTTACATATTCATTTGCATTGCCTGCTGCAATCAACATGTTTTAAATCAAGAGCTCAGGCTTTAAAGGAAACAGAGCACAGGAATGAGAAGAGGACAAAAGAGCAGATAGGTATAGAGAGGAAGGAAGATGAGGGAAAGGAAACTGAGAGGAGAGCGGCAAGAGCAGTCACTTCAGGTGCAGCCCTTATCGGCAGCAGAGAGGGGACCTTTCTTATGTAATCTGTGATTTCATTCAGCCTCCGTATCAGATGATTGTCTGGAAGAAGAAAAAGCCATTTTGAGGGGAACGGGCTGCATGAAAGGGATCGTCTCCCTGCAGCTCACCCTTCCATGTCGAACCAGCCACATGGCACAGAAGGTCAGCAGAATTATTGGAGACGGGGGTGGCTCCGCCAGAGAAGACAATGATATGGCCTTAACCCTCATTTAGAGGTGCCATTTCCCCACCTGACCCCCCTGCTAAAGTGTTATTTTTCCATGTTATGAAATGTGATAGCTCTCTGGTGAAACAGGAGTCTCCAGTTAGGAAGGTAATACTTTGGCACGCAGCAACACCAAGACAGGCTCAGCCTCCTCTCTAAATAGGCTGGCTGTGCGGCCTTACTGCTCCGTGCTACACAGACAGTTCAATCAGGGTAAAACAAAGTTCATTTAACCGCTTGGCTAACAACAGCCACTGGCACACAACGGGACACACAGGAGCACTGAGATTGCACAGTTAGGGGAGATGATGATAATGTCTTTGTGAATTTCATCCAAACATGTCATTTAACCTAAAGCTCTGCACAGGGCTGTGTAAAGTGTCATAACCTATTGTTTTCAGTTTCTTCTCTCTCTCTCTCTCTCTCTTTCTCTCTTTCTCTCTGATAAAGGCAATAAGTGAGGGAATGGTTTTTCCTATAGGTAGAAATGTCTCCTTTAACACGGCAATCAATAAATAATGAGGAATGGATTGCAGCAGTGATTAACAGATCTATTCCTGCATGAGCTGAAGATCATGTTTGAAATACTTGTTCAGCAATTACAAAGTCAACTTTTACATACGGTGTGGTATTATTAAGTAAGGTGGAAAAATCATAAATGGCTAATGCTTCATTAATTTCATATTATATTTTCATTAATGTAAAATGATGTGAGCAGGGCTCTGAATAATTCAGTTTCAAAGCGACCCATGTGCAATATCAAATGTAAATCAAATGTCAAGGAGATAAAACATTTAATCGCTTTGTAGGTCTTTGGTTCTTGTTACCATTGCTAACTCTGAGAGATGAGACAGTCCAAGTAACTTCAAAACAGTGCTGATTTATTCAAAGGATCACAGGTAAAATTAACATTACACGCTCAGGTATCTTGCACCTCCAAACTGCACGCAGGCAGATGTAAGATGAAAGACCCTGAACCCACCAGGCCTATACATTATATCCCCTCGGTTGGGCTAGCCCCATACTACACAGAAACGTCAACCGAGACGTCTCTGTTGCCAGCTTTGCAGCTGGTCATAGCAGTAGTCAAAACATGAAGCAAATCAATGTGTGTGTGTGTGTCTGTTGATTACGTGGTGTGTAGCTAAAAACATTCTCACAGACCTCTAGTAACATGTCGTGACTTAAACATAAGAACATATTATGGCTAAGGCTACAGTTATACACGTCATAATAATAATATTAAACACCCTGTCTGCTGACAGTCATCAACTCTTCTCTCTAGTTATCCTTGACCAGATGTACCCTGTAGAAACTCATGAGCATGACTAAGCATTTAACAGTCTAACTAGACATCCTATCTCCACTAAACATTTCTAATACATAAAGTATCTATCCAGTTTCTATCTGACTAAAAATACCCAACAGCTTCATAGAAAATGCTGTATGTGATTATGGTTCTATTAAGATAAGTTGAAATTACCTTACTGAGAGAAAAAAGTTCATTCTGATATTGTCTCTCTTTGTTGCAGTGGTGAATTTTGTGACTTGCTGTATGTAAAAAGTAGAAGGTATTGCCTGCACTGATATACTGACTGCTGTGTGTGTTGTTTTTTGGTGAGGAGGAGCTCTGAAAGGCGGGGGGGGGGGGGGGATAGAAGGTTGTACATTACGGTTTACTCTCAGCAGCTCCATCTAGGGGAGCACAGAGGACTCTGACTGCCTCTACACTCCAGCCATCAAGATTTCTTCTTCTGCTTCTGTGGATCTAAACAAAAATATGTGATAGTTTCCTGTGACTTGCTATCTATCTATCTATCTATCTATCTATCTATCTATCTATCTATCTAATTTCTCTTGCATATTTGCCACTAATCATTCCTTTGCTGTGAGGTGAGAGGACACATGACTATAGGGTCTAGTCTGACATAGGGCCTTGGGTTTGGATATTGGTGCTCCAGAGGGTCAGGGCACAGGGCACTGCCAGAGGTCAGATGAACAAGCAGATTAAAAGGAGGAGAGGTGCTGAAGTTGTCACCTCAGGGCCTCCATCCACACACAGGAGAAGACGCTGAGACCAGGCCCTGCCATCATTCAAAGCAGATGGCATTTTTCTTAATGTGTCAAGGCTTATTTTTGGGATGCTGCCTCTGGCAGGCCCTGGATAGACTAGTTATTAAGTATGAATGCTTATAATTTAGCCAAACCACAGAGGGTTTGGACACAAACCCTGAAGCCTCAGACTGAAACTCTTCCCCTCTCTCCCTTTCTTTTCTCTGCCTTCATGTAAGAGTATTGAGCAAAAGCAAAGGAAACTGAGATTGTGAGAATCAAAATGTGGTTTTGCTATGTGTTGGGCAGCATACTGAAAACTCTGTAATTCACGTGCACTACTGCTATTGAAGTGTAAGATCCCTATTGGAGTCACACATGCAAAAATACCATCCTCAGCACTTAGGGAATAAAAGTAATTATTCGTAAGAAAAAGCAATTGCAACTTCTGATAAAAGTTGCAATAAACACACAGTGACTGATCCAAAACAGGATGACAAAAGCACAAAACATCTGCAGAGCAAGTAGACCTGCTGCACAGGCACTGGAATCTAAATCCACATACTCACATGTCATAATAGCACTCACACAAACACACACAGGCATCAGGACTGCAAAGAGATAATTAGCAAGCACAGCTGACTCCTTGAATTGTCCTCCGTCCTCCCCCCATCGTTTCCCTGCTAATAGGGGCGTGAGTCCCACTTATTAGATGTGATTATCCACCCAGGGCTGTATGTAGATTAGCTTTATTACATCTCTCAACCAGCTTCTCTGCTATTTAGACAGAAAATGTAATTCAATGATGTAACTTAGATATAAATCTGCATTTACAGGGCAAAGTCCCACTTCAGCACTGGTTATGACAGGTTGGCTGATTAAACTATCAGGCTGACAAGCCCAGCAGCCACACAAGGACAGGCAAAAGTACAAAGGCCCTCTTATTACAGAAAATTCTCCAGAATAGTCAAAGGTGGGGATATGGTAATGATGTAGTACCTCTCGATCAGGTCTGCAACACAAAGACAAATACACATGCTGCAACCATTGCACATACACACATTTGTGGCCTCAATTTCAGAAATATAACAAACACAAACATACACACAGATATAATATACAGTCTAAAGTACTTTGTACTTTTACAAGTGTACACAGACACAGACACACACCTTCACACGTGCACATTTATCTTTCCAATTGCCTTATCCAGCTTAATATGATGACTGGCTTTTGGAATGACCTCCAGGCAGAGGACAAGGCCTTGTTCTGTGGCTCCCTCCCCTTCCCCTCCTCTCTTCTTCTCTCCCACAGAATGAATCTAAAAGACTGGTGACCTTGCTGTGGGTCTGTGAGGGAAATGAACTACATCTTGTCACTGACTGAACAGGCCATTTGAAACCTAGTTTGTTGGCTTTGAAAGGGCCAGTGATCATGGAGCCGATAAGTGGAAGGGGTGTGAAGGGATGGCTTTTATTCTGAAAATTAAAAGGCTGGCCTAATGGAAATATGTCTGCATTGATGTTAAGCATATCATTGCAGGCTGCTTATCAAGTGAGCATCTCTTAAACAGGAGAGAAAGGGCAGACAGTAGCTGTGAATCCATACTCTGCTACTGGCAAGCTGTAGGCTCGAAATAAAAACAACTAGTGAAGCTTCTCAACAGCCCTTATGCCAATAACTAGGAATATGTTAATGATTTTCAGGAAGCAAATTAACTTTAAGGATTTCTTACCAATGTGCCATCTCTGGGATAGGATTTAAAATTCATTATCTGCACAGTTATCCAAATCCATGTTATGCTTTAGACAGACACACAACACACACAAAGTCTGGAAACAAGCACAAATGAGCAAACTTGCCTGTTTCTCCAGTGAGACTGTTCATGTGTGACTGTGTGTGTGTGTGTGTGACTGTGTGTGTGTGTAGCTCTCCAAACAAAAACTGGCATCTCCCATGGCCTGCACAAATGTTTGTCTAATGTAAACCGCCATATAGGACCATCTAATTAGAGGTGTCAGGCTGAATGTGGCTGAGAAATCTCAGCCAACTGTCAGCCAATTCAGATTGCTCCCAATCAGCGGGGAGACGAAAGGGGAAGAAAAGGCAGGAGTGAATCCGGTCCCTGGGAGCCAGGGACCCAGGGGGTGGGGGCAATTAAAAGCCAAGGTGAAGCCACTCAGTGTCGTGAAAGAGACTATGCTAGACATCCATGTTACTTACCCTCCCTGTTACTTTGCTAGCATCCAGTGATGCTTTTGTAATTAGGCTCGAAATGTGGAGCAATGCTGCATGGCAGTGGCCCCAGTGCTGCTTTAAATGACACATAAAGAAGAGCATGCTGGGTAGGCAGTGCAGCAGCATTGAAAGCACACATCCACAAAGTAAAGTAGGTCTACAGTTTTTTTAAGGGAGTGGGTGTGTAAGTGGGTAGGGGTGGATGGAATGCCATAATGGGTGAAACCCAGCAAAAGTTCATGGTGACCCCGCATGGGTGTCCTCCTCATTAAAACCCTTTGCTTTACAGGGAGGAGGAGATGCTTTTAACTACATCACTGCACATTTAGGACCACACCAAATTTAGGTTAAGTTCTGCTTCTTAGCAGGCCATGGAAGCATGATAACAAACATGCAGACATACAGAGGGGCCTAGCACTGAGCTTGAAAGGTAAAAAGCTGAAAAAAAATCACAGGTCTCTGTGTTTCTAAACCATCTCCCTTGACAGTGCTGATTAGTTGGTGAAAACTGGGAGTGATGCAGTGTTTTTATTTCTTCCTAAAGCCATGATTTACTTTGCACAAACAACAACAGCAACAATAGCAGGCAGGTTCTTCTGTAGAAGCCACACAATGAGCTCAAGGGCTCCTCATAACATCTCATTATAGTTAATGAGTGCTGTGTGTTTACAATGTGTAGCGCTATAGAGCTAGCAGTGTTTACCCATCCCCTCCTCTCAATGGAGATCACTCAACACACCCCAAAACAAAGGAGGATTTGTTTAGCCATGGGCTGCGTTTCTTCCCCTCTGGATCACAGGGCTCAATCTAGCAGTCACTCGCTGTTAGCACTATCTCCCAGATTCATCACAGCTACCATGGAATCCACAAATATATTCTGGGTTATAATCCCACATAATTAAGTTAGATTAAACAGTAAACACTATAAGTCTACCGCTGACATAAATGCATATCCCTATTCGAAATGAAATGTCTACAAAATTATGTTTTCTTGAAAACAAGCAGCCTAGGTTAGCTGCATGTCTTTGGCCTTTTCACTAGGTTTGGCTAGAGTAAATCAGTCACAGCAAACTCCCCTTGGACCAACAGCGGTCTGAAGGGATGCATAGCCCACACCTGGATGTCTTGTCAAAAGCTTACCATGACTACACACTCTGAGAGAAGTGTGAAAACATGTGGCATTACCTGTATTTCTTTTTTTTTGCTGCAAGAATCAGACAATCAGGTCATGACCTGACTGGAAATGTAAAATAACCAGACTGGTACGGATCACAATTTTAATTATCTATCTCTTTGACTTTGGCATTCAGAACAGTGACTATAGCTCACCCACCTCACTTCCATACACCTCTATAATTAAACAGAAAAAAAAATAAAAAAATAAAAAAACAGGGGGAGGAAATTAAACACCTAAAATGTTTCCAGATGATCACATTGCATCAGTACAATACATACCTCACTGCATCATACGCTTATCCACTAATTAGGAAAATAATTATTAGTACATAAGATCCTTCAGTGAAAAACTGCAGGAGAGTTCTGCATGGTAGGCTCGTCTCTTAATCAGTGCATTAGGAAGCATAGCAAGTGAGAGGCTGATTGAGTCCTGTGTTGAGTGTCTGTTAATCTCTGATTAACATCTGCATGCAATCTTGTGAAAGTATGGCACCAGTGAGCCCTACGTGCACACAGGGCGTGAAATATCCAGGCGTGTAATAACATTTTATTTACAAAGGGCCCACTGGGCACAATGCATGCAAGCACTGCCAAACTGAGCCCAATGCAATTCACTTGAATGCATTATATTACACCTCCAATTCAACTGGGGAAAGGAAAAGGCAATGACTTTAGTCACACTGGGTTATTAAGAGCTCAGAGCTGATGGATACCTGTAAGGCAAAACTAATCCAACAGTCATCAGCTTCAGCAAAGAGCAGCAGGGTACCTTTACACACAGAAGGATGAGGCATGATGAGGACCATATGGGAGGGTCAGTCTGCTCTAACCTGCCTGATCCATATCCTTCCATTTGTCTGTAGTAAAAGCTTCGGTGCTTTCCCTGCAAGGACCGAGACTGTATTTCATGAACAAATGTGAGGCATGCAGACCGCAACTCCCATCCACTCCTTTTAAATCAATGGTGCATTTAGCCAGGAACCCACTGAATCAAAATCAATATAACACACTATTTCAACACACAGTGGGTAAAGCATAAATGGATACTAAGCATTAAATCATTAGCATGACAGCAATGTATGGAAAAGTACATATTCATACTTGACAACATGTTGGTGAATATTATCAAAGTAGAGTGCATATTTGCATAAGGCAGATTTGTCTATGCAAACGTTCAGTAAGAAAAAAGATATTTTGATTATAGTACCTCTTGACTTACGAGTGTTTTGGACTGATTCGTTCATCATGTATAATGAGAAGTCAAAATAAAAGGTCCAGATAGGGATGTACAGAGATAAAGAGTGCAATGAATGCACAGTCACAAAATATATGAAAATATATGTCTTAATACATATTCATTGTTGCTGTGAACTGACAGTTTATCTGAATAATCTGCACTTTATGCAAGTGTGAAAATATCACTTTTGAGCTGACCTATTGCACCCGTGGGGCTCAACAGAACCACATCGTTTATCTGGTTTTATGAATATCTAACACAATAATACCAGGATAATATTCTTAGACAAAATGACCTTTTTGCATCAATTTTAATGGAAAATGTGAAACCAAAAATATAACATATTTAGCAGATGCATCAAATTTTACACTGAAAACTAGATATGTAAAATTGAAAATACCAATAATAAATGGCAAAAGAACTAAATAAACCTTTCACAAGCATACATGTATGTACACAAGCATAAACCAAAAAAGCTTTTCGCAAGACCTCTTATTGTTTTTTTTTTACGCATGCATGTAAGTAAATCTGACTAAAATGATAATACACTTTTATTTTTCTGCTGAAAAAGGGATACTTTACAAAGCAACCAGGAGCCTAAACAAGCTCTATTCATATAATATTTATATTAGTTTAAGGATGAAAAACTCTTTCAACCATGACTCCATTGGCACCAAAAGCCCCATGATTTTAGGTATTTTTATGCCATCTTTCCCCTATGAGGAATATATTGTAATGAATACTGTATATGCAAAAGTCCATTAGAGCATAAAAACAGAGACACCAAGTCTTCTATTTCCCTTTCAACACACAAAAGAAAAGAAAAGAAAAGAAAAGAAAAGAAAAGAAAAGAAAAGAAAAGAAAGGAAATGACACTATCAGCATCGCTTTCGATGAGAGTTCCAGTTTTCAAGCTGCTTTGGTGTCCTACAAAATTACCATATGTGAGGCTATTTACGAATTGACAAAATTTCTGCATGTTTCCACCAGAGTTCAGTCCTTTCCTGTGATGGAACAAAATGAAAAGCCTGCCTTACTTGTTGCACGCAATTAAGCCCCTGCGAAAAGACAGTTGGGGCAGTTTAACATTTCATGGGGCTGTAATTATTCTTTAACTGTTAGAAAGTGTTGTCCCCTAGGAGCCAATTACTTGAAAAGCGCTCATCACACACAAGATATATACAAACAAATCCTTCAAGCACAAAGTAAATGTTTAAACATTAAAAGGGATGAGCGGCGGAACCCATACCAATCAGTTTTGGTGGGAGCTAATTACTAATAAGAGCAGCAACCCTGTTGTGTTAGATAATTATGACACCGACTTGCACCTCAGACACACAGAGCCCCTGGCTGGCTGGTGTACCATGGCTGTAATGATCACGGGGAAAGAGAGAAATCAAGTAACCACTCATACAGACTGCAGAGGCCAAGTGCACGAACATGGAAAGTTACTGGCATCGGTATCTCAGCACATGCTGGAGAATATTCATGCCTACAACACATCTTTATCCTAAAATGGTTCTGACCTTTAAATAAAGTGCTAAAAAATTGGCCAACTACACAATTTCACTTATTTTCAAACAGTATCACTTGTATTGGAGAATTCCCATTGTAGCAAAAATCATTTTGTCTTGCTAGCTCAAATCTCTACACTGGAATAAAGTTCATGTCACTTTATTAAAAATAAATAAATATATGAGTTTTTAAATACTTCCAGAAGTGGAATTTGAGCTGGACTCCATCCTGAGTGAATCACATCACTTATTTTTAACTAAAATAAAAACTTAAGAGTCAATATTAGCTTAAGTGACTTAGATGGATAAATCTTCAGTTCAGCAATCATATTAACCTCCACTTACTCACTACATCTGCTTGGCCTGTTGTTTGCTCATCTAATCAATCTCCTTCAGCCTTGTTCTTTAATGTCCTACCACGTTTGGCCATCTCTAAATATCCACTAATGCCTGGGAAACATCAGGCCCTCAATGATAGCACAGTAAATGTAATTTATTTCTCACTCATGCAAGCACTTGAGCTAAACGATTATGGCTACTGAGGAGCAGCACACTATATAAGATAAATATTGATTGGCTGGAGGCTTTGTTAGCTACAGTGAAGAATATGGTCTGAGTAAGAAAAGATGTCTATAAAGAGGAGAGGGGGTGGGAGTGTTGAGTTGCCTTGTGTCAACCAGGCTCGATCCAAATAAAGAATAGGCTGCCTTGACCTTGATCAGCCACAAACAACCATCTCAGAGGAATTTCAGTCTTCCAGATCCAAAACCAAACAGGCCGTGTCTCTTTATTGTTCTATATTTGACATTTGACATTTGACATATTATTTGCTATGCCTTTTTTCTCCTTTTCATTTAGCAACAAGGTGCTGAAAGTCTGCTGACATGCTACGGTACAGTCCTCTGTGTGGCCAGGCCCACGTTAATTAATATCATATGATATGTAATTATGTGATAGTCTAGTTATGTTATTTTATTTTTTTAAACATTATATACTCATATTAACTGTTTAAATTAAAATTGATGATCATCGATGTTTTGAACATGTGAGCAGTCGCAATATCATTTTATACATCCTCAAGTAGTGGCTGAGAAAACCTGTTTTAGTCACTGTGTGCATTGCAGCTCAATGTTTGGATTTTGTTACAAGACAAAGTAATTAGTTTCTGTTCTCAATAGAATTATGTTACTCATGACATTTCAAGCAAGTAATTGGAAGAGGAACACATTCCAAGATTAAACCTTTGGCAGGTGAGTTACAGGGAAAACACACACACACACACGCATATATATACTCATTAAAATCATTAGAAGTGTATATGCATGTGTGTCATCTAGTCATCTGTTTTAAATACCAAAGCTGTAGTTATCAAATCAGGACATGACCAATGTGAGATGATCCAATTTTTTTGTGATATGTGAGCAGACCCTTATGTTTATAAAGGATCACTGGCACAACATCACGTGTCTCCAACCACACACACACACACACACACACACGCATCCTTGCAGTCATCAGTTACAGGGTCCGAACATAGACTTACAGGAGACTTGCTTTAACCAGAACCGCTACTTGCCTAAACTTAACCTTAACTTAACGTTAACCAAAGCCAGCACTTGCTCTAACCTTACAACTCATCATTTTTGTAAAATTTGACCAGTTAGTCATGGAGCCCAGCCTCCAGTCCCCACAAATGACTTCCAGTCCCCCAAAGCAGTGTACTCTCATTGTTCCGTCCCCACAATTATATATAAACAAGGCCCCACACACACACACACACATACACACAGACCTGCTTGCCTTGTTTCATCGTCCTTGACATCATATTGTAGCAGCATCTCCAGAGGTCCAGGCGTAACCTCAAAATCCTGTTTAACCAAATTAACAGTAGGACTCCCACTGCAGAGCAGCAAACCCTTTGTGATGTAATATGTGAGATGGATTGCTTTGAAAACATTATCAGATGCATCTATTCTCATGTTGCTGGAGCGCAAAAGTGCGTGCCTCTCACATTAACAGCAGAAGCATTGCTGTCCACTTATTCCTCATTGAAATCCAAACACTTTGATGTGTTATGCGCATGTGATGTGTGCTTGTGTAACAAATGATATAAGCATCTTGATTTTGTTTGAGTGCGTGCTTGTGTTTATGTGCATGTCATACACTGTCAAACTTTGTCCTGACCCTCAATTACTACAAACACACTTGCATATACTCACGCTGCACAGGGAATTTCTACCCGTGTAAACAACTCTGTGTTGTTGATGTGTGAGACTGACTGAGAGAGAAACAAAGCTGTCTCAAATCCCATTTGGGCTGAGAGGCGGCCCATATGGAAAGTTACCAAATAGTGCTAATACTGCTAATAGGATGTTCCACTCTAAATAGGAGCTCATGTTAATACCCAGATTTTCATTCATGCTGGAAATTGTAGTTTTAAATTACAGTTTAATGCTTCAGATTTTTAATAAAAAAAGCCCCTCAGAAAACCTTCACAGCAACACAAAAATTACCACAGCCTCTGAACAGAGCCTCAGCCTCCCATTGTCAGCCAATTACTATGCAATTTCTTTCTTATGACTGAATAGCTCACTGTTAGCAAATAATGAAAAGGCAATTATGGCAAAGCTGTGTTCATATTACCCTCTTCATTTTATGCAGGCTGTAATTATTGTCAATCCTAGAGGCTTACTCTACCATGTAAGAGGCAGCAGGGAAGAAAATGGAGTGGGCTGGTGCATGGCAAATTGGAAATGTCACAGCTACCTTTTTATCAGCACCACTAGACCCCTTTGTGTGTGCATGTGAATTCACATACATGTGCATGTATACGTATGCATTGCAAACATATATGGCTACATACATATTAGCGCATACACATCCAAGGTATACATTTATGTACACATTAACACATTTTCTGCCTTTATCATCAATCATAAATTCTCCAGTGGGGGCTAAAAAAAAAACCCACGCACAGCACACACAAAACGATGTGTGTTTTGCAGAATCTTCACCTCAAGCTGTTACTGTAGCTTATATACAACGCTAGCGGATGAAGAAATAAATAAATAAACTGATAGACGAAGTGGGTGTGAGAAAACACACACACACACACTTATTCCTTTTGTTCTTCCCTTTTTTTCTGAAAACAATGATTCCCTGAAGACTGCTGCTGTTCTTTCCCTGCCAATGTCTGTCTAACAGCAAAGTGGTGGATATATTCCTTTTGCCTTGGCCCTCATTAGCTGTCTCCATGCTGTTCAGTAATAGGGAGTGGCACATAAATGATTCCCTTTATAGAGTTTGATGTGCCACACCGAGAAGACCACAGCACCCGTATGGACAGCACCCCCATCAACCCCTTCACCAGCACTGCCAACCCCCACCCCTCTCCCCCTAGATGGAGCACACATGGGGGAAGAGGCAGGGCTGGAAGAGAGAGTGGTGTGTGTGACATGCATGACAAATGCCTTAGTCTATGTCGGTGCTAATTCTAATGGGCGGCACTGACCCTTAAAAAAACATTTCATCAGTGTTTCCCTAAGTGCCACTAGTAGAGGTACATAATTAGGGTGGGACATCAATAAAGGCCCATGCACGGGCATGGCTGTGGTGCACATGGAAACAGTGACGGTGAGATGGAAATATAGAGGGGATGTACAGGAAGGAGGTACAGCAAGGAGAGATCTTTTGTCAATATTCTTGCATGCATCCCTGACAAATCAAAGTGAATAAACAATGTCGTGATTCTACCATACCTTGACAGGCGAGAAGCAGATCTACTAACACGATTCTGACAGTAGACTTTTCAAGGTCACCCTTTAAGCTCTGTAACTGCACTGTTCCAGGCTTTGCATCAAATTCAACTCGACATTCATATACCTGGCATGCACATTTATAATATATTTTTTGAAAGTTCTTTTCTCCTTGCTCTTTTTCCCCCCGCTTCGTCCCACAGAAGCAGGTGCTGCTCCTTTTGAGTTTAACAAGATTCTTGAAAGTGTGCATGAGGGAAAAGTGCTTTTCTTAGAGGAAGGCGTTGCACTACACGAGGCTGTCTTCCAAACGTGCTTTTCAAATGGATACTGAAGCCTGTCACAGTCATATTACTTTACCTCTAACATAATAGCATCGTCTAGTGCACCCCAACACAAAAGGCAGCCAGGGAAACATCACAACAGGATCAGGGAGAAGAAAAGCCCTCTTTTAACTTTCATAACTCCTTAAGTTCTCAGAGCACACAGACCTCGGTGTGCCGCTAGCTTACGATGGTGCATTTTCCTACTGCTTAGAAAAAGGAAGGAGAGACGAGGCAGTAAAAAGAATGTAGTCATTACAGCTCACTTGAGTGTCATTTTGGCAGGCAGCTGCTTGACTTTAGATGTGTAACTGAAATCACTCCAGTTTTCTTGTGGCCTCGTGGCTGTTAGGTAGATTTACAAGGCACACAAACAAACCAAAAATATGCCAATTTTCTTTCCTACACTGTTCTCCATATTTTTTGAAAGCAAGTGTTGTGATTCTTTTTTTCTGAGTGAATAAGGTGTCAGAATGTGATGACAGAATACAGTGATCAATCATAGACATTTTGTGGAGGTTGCTCAGTTATGTTCTGATACAGTTCTCACCCCAAACAACATCACAAACAGCAACAGCTGCTGCTGCTGCTGCTGCAACTAGGCCTACAACAACACCAAAAGGTTTTCTCCGAACAGGGTACTCAGCATGTGACAGACTCTGTGTGTGCATGTGTGTGTGTGTGTTGCAGACGTCTATCATAGAATTCTCAGATTTGATATTGTGATTGTCACATCACCTTGAAACAAGTGGTTTGTGTGTATTAATTCAGTTTGATGTCTCTCTCACACACATACTTTCATAGGCACCTTGTGAATCCCGGTGTTCACTCACTCTCAACCTCTGTCCTGAAAAACTGAAAGAAGAGAGAAAAAAGGAAAAAGAAAACCAAAAACTGAATAATACCCTTCATCCCTTAAGTCATTTGGCTCAAAAAATATTATTTTCTGCAATAACAGGTAGTGTTAATCTGTAGAGACCTAACGATATGTGAATAACACAAAATGACCAATTACACTAAACATGCCAGCTTTAATTTCCTGCCTCTGAGGACAATAAATAAGCATGGCTTCTATGAAGGTGCAAGAGGAAAGCACTCCGCTATCAAAGCCATCCCCGAGTTATTTTCTTTGATTAGCTGCCAAGGCCCAGATACCCCCGCCTGTTTCAAGTCATTTGAGGCATTCAAAATGAA
Organism: Monopterus albus; assembly: GCF_001952655.1. NCBI lineage: Eukaryota > Metazoa > Chordata > Actinopteri > Synbranchiformes > Synbranchidae > Monopterus > Monopterus albus. The sequence goes on along the minus strand of NW_018127897.1, from coordinate 2,037,143 downwards.
ATTATGAAGCATCTCTACAAGATATTAGTGTTAAAGAACAAGTAGCCCATGGCTTTAGTAATCCCCTGTTAATCCTGACCTAATGAGACCAAGCATGAGAGAAGGGGAAACACATGGTTAAATTGCATTAGTGGGACTTACTGAAATGGTGTAAGAATTTTTATAGGGTAAATTATGCAACTTTCTACAACAACAGTAAAATGTAACATTATGCCAGTGAAAGTAAGATAGTGTAGTAACATAAAAATCACTTTTAGACTCAAGACACAAAAAGAGAATAACACAAAGTCAAATACACACTATGAGATCAACAGCTGTTATCCCATCATAATACATATTCATCATTTGATGATAATTGTGCCTGAATCAGAAAATGGCAGTGACATTTCATTTGTGTTATGATCTATACTATATCAACACAATTACACAATTTATTAAACAAACATGTTTTAAATTGCAAATTGAAATATATATTTTGCATTTGGGATAAAAGTATTTATATTCAGCCAGACTTTTGATACATTTGAACAAGCTGTGTTTCATGCATGACATCAGATTAATTCAACCATGGAACCTCCTACACCAGTGGTAAACTAACAGAAATATCATTCACACACACATTCACTCTACTGCTCCACGCTTCCTATGAGGCTATGTTATTACATCTAAAAAAATGTCTAATGTTCAAACACAGGCTACTTAAAATGGTTAAGGTTAGGTGGGGGTCATGGTTATGGTTATGGGTCAACGAATCCCAAGAGAAAGCAGTGCCTGAAAGATAGGCAAAGAAGCGACCTTTATTTTTACTGCTGCTTGTGGGACTTGTTCCTTCAGCACAATAAACTTATACTACATAATTTTAAAGCTAGTTTGGCCATCTGAAATATTTACAAAACACCATAAACCAATAGCTTTTCTCAGCTTTAGAAATATTTCTTCTTTATGCGATTCTTACTGAACTTCTATGCACAAAGCATCGTTATACTCATGACCACATTTACATTTTGCACCACTATGCAAATATTTTGAGATTATATAACAAAGCTGGACTTCCCACATTTATACCCAAATTATCCACATTTAAAGAAAATGCTTTTGCCTTCTAAGAGTAGATTACCCACATTGCTTCAGCTCTTAACCAACTTGTTCCAGTGGTGCTCTAATAAACTCAGTAACACAGTAATAAGGTACTGTGGTGTGCCAGTGGGGTGGCCAAAGTCAGCCAAAGATAACACGGTGCTCAGCATCCAGATCAGCAGGGCACTTCCCCCTCACCTCACTGATCTTTAATAGACACTAATCAGATGTGGGCCTGAAGAGGGAGAGTGAGAGTGAGCAGGAAAGTGCCAGAGAGATGGAGTTGTGCTTATTATTAATTCTTAAAAACATGGTTAAAAGAAGAAGAGACATTTCAAACAGCCTAATATAGTACCTAAAATTGTATTTTCAGCCATTATAATCAAATTTAATGTAATATATATATTTAAAAAAAGGTTTCTTCCATAAATGTGCAAGACCAAAACTTTTCACAACATAATTGCTGCTATAAACTGACAAAACAGTTATGCAGGGAGAGAGGAAGAGTGTGTTTCACAAATAGAAAGCATGAAGCTTTTACACTTGAGATGCAGTGCAGCCTGTATTTTTCAAAAATTCATAAGTTAATCACCAGGTAGTGTCTAAACATAATCACTTGAAAGTTAGACACTGTTCTTGTGTGTATGAGCATGTGTGTGCACATGCACGCTGGGAGCTGTGTCTGAACCCTGACTGGTAATTAAGCTTATAGCTTTACACACTTGCATGCACACGCACACATCCAGAGTTAACAGGTCATACATAAGCACACAGTTAGACCATGCTCTTTGTCTCGCTTTTACATTCTCACACACAGACATATGCACACAGAGGGCACAGGCCCACTTCTAGTACTGTCAGATTAGAGAGGGTCCTTAATATGTGCAACTCAGTAGAGTTTTGCTGGCTAATGAGATTGGGCTAATTGGTATCGTTACTGTAATCTCCCGAGGCGCAGGACACCACGTTTAAACATATACCCACTGATCACACTTAAAACCTGCCAGCGATGCTAAAGGTCATTAGTGGCTGTGTTCATTTCCAAAGCCACGTGATGTAATGGGGAGGGGAGTGCACAAAACACTGTGGAAGTTCACTGGGGTTAAAACATTCATTTGCTAATTTCGGGATGCATGTTGGCAAAAGAAAACATGGTGTAATTACACAGGACAAGCTAAAGTAACACTCTTAGACATAACCATGGATCTCACCGTGGAACCCATTTTCCAGGCAAATTAAAGCATGTGTTGTTACACAGAACACTTCATTTGGCAAATTTCCCTATAAACAGATGAGACCTTAAATTTTCAACCCTGGTTAAGTTGTGTTTACCATTTGAAGAGAAAGAAAGATGTTTGCATAGTTTTTTTAAACACCTGCTTTAATATAAAATTAGTTTGGCTCTGTTCCTGCACTTTTAATTACCTTTCAACACATTTTCAGCTAATGTACTCAGGACTATAATGTAAGCTGGAAACCACAACCACTAGAAAACAAATGCAATCATAACTACACACCACGCGCAGGATTTATTTTATTTATCCACATTCTAACTATCACTAAGTAAGGAGATGTACAGTATCCTGGATGTACACATTAGTAGGCAAGAGAATGTAATGATTCCACCCCACCGCATTTCTATATAGAATTACAAGGTAAGCATGAAAAACTTAGTAATTTTTGGTCATGCCATTATCCATATTCTTGATACTGTGCCAGTCACAACATTTGAGTTGTGTCAAGAAAATATATCATCTTGTAATAACAGATAGGTTGATGGTAACAAAAACAGTCATGGGTTCAAACCCCACCATCAGAGGCCTTGTTGTGTCGTGTATACATGTTCTCGCCATGTCCATGTGGGTTTCCCAAAGACATGCATGTCACTACAGGTATTAGAATGCTTTTAACCCTTGTCCTTGACCACAGCTGTGGACTGAAGCTGGTCCCTTGACACGGCACTATTCTTCTCCATACTTCAGACGGCTTAAATTCAGAAATTAATTTTGCCACAGGGAATAATAAAGTTTAACTTAACAAGAACTATTAAAGATTAATCACTTAATATATAAATAAATATATTTTATTTTATTTTATTTATTCTCAGGTCCTAATACAATGTAGAGCAAGGCCATCTGCATAAGTAGGGTATCAGTCTCCCTTCTGGCTGAGGCCAGGGGAATGGCATGAGGCTGACAGAGTGAAACAAGAACAGTAGCTAATGTTAGCACTAATGTTAGCATTAGTATTAGCATTAGCAATACAGATGAATGGAGCACTTGGCAGCCAGGACTTGTCTGTCCACAACTAGAGACAGGTGGGCCCTTAAGCCTGGCTTCAGGTTACTTTGAGCAGCCACAATGTGCGTCACCTACTCACAGACACATGCACACAGAGACACACACTTAACTGCAGAAATTCAGATTCATTTATTCTAGGGCTATTTCATCACCACAGATATAGTCTAGTAAAACTTTTAGTAATACTAATAATTAAGAGAAGATGCCAGCTCTTTTTCATTGCTATTATATATGTTCTTATCTTGGCCACATTTCTGTTTTTTTTTAGCAAAAATTAAATGAAGAGTTTTTTACTTTACAGTAAGTGACAGAGGAGCAATATTTTGCATGTGTTACAGGGATTTGTGATGGTAAAATATGTAGTGGAAGTTTGCTTTAGTTCTGTGGGGAAAACCTAAGCTCTGCCACCTGTTCACCAGATCCAGCAGCTTTATTGAATATTCTTATAAAATCAAAAAAAGGAGGAAGGAGAAATCAAAGCGTTTCCTGGCAGCCTGTGGCACAGCTTCTGAAGACGGCCCTATTTTTAGATCTTGACCTAAAGGAGCAGCCCTCAGTTTCAACATCAACTGTGGACCCAGATGTTGCTGGTCCAATAAAAACATGAAGCCATCTAACCAATATGTTAACAATACAGCGTGTACATTTAAAAATAAGACTCACTCTGGCACGTAAAAGACATGCATCTGTAAAGTTAACGGACCGTTTATTATCTGTACACACAAATTGAAACACAGTATAAGAAAAGCAACAGTTCAAAAGCCTAGATTGTACTGTACTGTAAATCGTGAGCAATTTGAGTGGGTGGTGACCAGGTCAGGGCAGGTCATAATTGTCAGTTGTCATAATTAGGTCATAAGGCTTTTACAACCTTTATATTTTCCCCTGTTTCAGAAAATATTTACAAGGGAATCTGGATTGATCAGATCTGAGCTGGAATGCAGGCAGGAGGGGTGCAGGCCTCTCTTCCTGCTTTGCTGGCTGGGTGGGTGATTGTCAAGGGGGGGGCACTGTGGACTCAAGGACCCACAGTACTGTAGCTGAGTGCTATTTCAAAACCCCCTCTGCCCCAAGAAATACATACACACTTACCCCCTACCTGTTTCCTTAATCCTTGCTCTGTTGCTTTTCAAGGGAAATATTCTTTTGGACGTTCATTGTCAGCGTACAACAACAGAGAATTTACACAAAGTTCATGCTCTGAACTTACATGCTTAAAAGTCTGGTCATCGCCTCATAAAGTAAATTAAGTTATACATAGCTACTGTTTCAGAACATATTGCAACCACCTGTATGATCAGCCTTTACCTGCAAAAGAAAAAAGAAAGGAGGGACTCCTGTTATTCATTTTCTACCGCTTAGTCCCTGAATGGGGTCACGGGGGGGCCGAAGCCAAACCCGGCCGGCAATCAGGCGAAGGCAGGGTACACCCTGGACAGGTCGCCAATCCATCGCAGGGCTAACACATAGACGAACAACCACACACTCGCACTCCTATGGGCGATTTAGAGACACCAATCAACCTAAGCTGCATGTCTTTGGACTGTGGGAGGAAGCCGGAGTACCTGGAGAGAACCCACACAAGCACGGGGAGAACATGCAAACTCCACACTCCTGTGTTATTTTAGTTTAAATGGAATCTGATAGTTGTAGGCTTGTTTTCAAAGATTTATATTCTGATTTATGCTATAACTGATCCAGGATACAACTGATGCTTTAACCCCTTTGACCTTTTGCATCCTTCAGGCTGTATTAAGGCAATTTCTATCCAGTCAAATGATTTTATGAGCAATTCAGTTCTGTTATTTTTTTTAAAAAGTGGTCTTCTTTTATAAAATATTAACTAGTGTGTGACAACAAAAGATTGTATAATACTGCCAAACTTTAAGAACAACTTGAGTATCTAACAACAATAACTAAATAAATGCAATACATGTAGTAATAATGTAGAAAAAAAAATCAAAATATAAATATACAATTCAAAGTTAATTCTTTTTAATAAAATGAAGATGCTTCACATTCTGACTTTTGATAATTTTTTTTGTTTAAAATGTTTACTCTTTACTAAGATTTTATTAAGACTTTACAACAATGTTACAATCTATGATCCTTTTTTTTGGTCTTTCCGTTGTTTTAAGAAATGTCCTAGGTAAAGATTTTAAAAGGATCGGATCTCATAAAAAGTGATGTTTGAAACTGAAGTAGAGGAACAGAGAAAACAGGACTGGGAAAGTGAGGAAGAAAGGAAGTAGAAACAGGGGAAGATGAGACCCATTGTAAAAGTCAGTCTTGTTAACACTGTGTCACATGAGCATCCATATATCATCTCCATGTCTGTCACCTGACCCCAATGTGTCACAAGCCCCACACTGTCCCCTCAAACACGGGCTGTTCACTGGTAACCCGTGGGCCCTCTGTAACCCCCCAGCCCCCCAACTCACAGTGAGTGCTAGGCAGTACTTTATTGCCTCTGAAAGGGAACTAAAGACCACTGAGGATTGAGATGAATTACAGCCAGGGGAGCTCCTCTAACGAAGGGCGTCCAAATTTACAGCTTTGCCAGCTTTCTTAACTTCATGGATGGAGATAAAGCAGGCCTTGGTTTTGACAGAGCTCCACTAAGAGCACAGGGAGGGGGAGTGGGGAGAAGGAAAGCACAAGGCAGAGAGAGAGGAAGCCAAGGCTTAGTTTCTCAAAAAGAACCTAATGAGTGAAAATATACGAAGCAGAATGGACCTTGTTATTCTCTCCCCCAAACAAGAAAAACGGCAGCCAAATGTCAAGTAATATTTATTGCGATAAACAGTCATTGAGATGTTATGGACACAAAGGCCCCGACTGCACTCACTAACTATTTTGTGAAACAGAAAAAGCCAGCCGCAGCATGAAACACATTTTTTTTTAGAACAGTCAGTTTAAATGCTTGTTAAATCAGCCAAGTAAAAAAAATAGGAGAAAAAAGCCTTTCTAGTGCTGTCTAAACCTGAATGAAAAGCCCTTTGTAGTTCACTCTGTTGGGTTTGTAAAAACAAATGCACACTACATCAAGCCAATCATTTATCCCCCAGACAAAGATCAAACTAATATTGACTGAAAAACACCTGAAAGATGAGAGAGTGAATGCTAATGAGAGGAGCCTTCCTAGCTGCTAATCACAGTGAGCCTCATTTCATGAGCAGGAGAAAAGGGGAGAGGGACAAGAAAGCCATCTTCATAAACATATCCTCATTTTCCAGGAGCAGAGGATGGTGTATGGGGTCTGACTGCAGCCAGACTTCTATAAGAACTGTGAATTGTATATCAGCCTCTAAAGCTGGCACTTTAATCCTATTTGCATTCATATGACTAAAACTGGATCCTGGGAGCCTTTATCCTTAGATTTGCCCATTTGTATGCCACTGTGAGTGCAGGAACTCTATGCACAATACCAGTATCTTGATGTTTCTCACATCTTTTGCCCAATTTCACTCACATAGCCACTATTATTCACTGGCTAGAGATTCACCGGGAAAACGTATTGCAGAATGATACCAATGAGTAAACATGGGGACTTATGGGCAGAGTAATGGACTCTTATGCCCACACTTGCAGACACACACACACAGGTTTCATCCACACAGAGAGACAGGGGGGTAGAGGGGAACAGAGAGAATTAAATACTCCTAGTGGTTCCCTAGTGGAGAGAGCCACAGGCTTAGCTCCACACCGGCTGATTTGTGAATCTCTTCTACATAAACAGCTCTGTGCCTCTGTGCACGCATTGTGCTGGTGCAGGGGGAGCAGCGCTTTCACCCATTTGCACATTAATAAACCTCCAGAAACATTTATTAAATGCTTGGAGAATAGACAGTATTTACATGTGAAACTCCTGAGGACATCAGTGTATTTGGCAAGAGCCAAGGACTGTGGGCCTCTGTGGTTGTGCAAAGTCTTGGCTGCACTTGGGGGCATGATAATGACATCCTCTGTCCAATTACTCCTACTGCCAATAGCACTGGTCATGATAGAGAGGAACACACTATTAACCCTGTTAGCATTATTGACACAAGCAGCACATGTCAAATCAGGACCGTATTAAAGTGACAATGAAGGTCACTATTAGAGAAACTAGGAAAACTTCAACAACTGTTAGTAAAAAATGATATTGTTACAAAATTATTATTATTATTAGTAGTAGTATGATTAGTATTTGGCTATTTGTCAATGTGTCTAATAATCATAATAATAATTATTGCTCCATATTTCATATTCCAGAGTTGATCTTTATTCTCTCACCTGAGACACATTATTTGAGTTTATCAATATTAATGGTAGGCTAAAAAGGCACTACACAATCTGCAAATATAATGTCCCGCCTTATCAACTCATAACACAGACCAGCTAAACTGTCAGAAAAATCTGAAGTCACACTTAACCGAGCCCAATACCTACTATTAAGATGGCTTGACATAACAGGACGGCTGCCAATAATTGTACGTAAAGATATGGAAAAGCCACAGTCCATCTATGAATATTTCATGAATTCCGACACAAAGAGCATGCTAAAAGGATCAAAGAGAAAAACGGGAGAGGAGTCAACGTGAACATCCAAACAATATGCAAGAATCCCGACAGTATAGGTCACATGCAAAAAGACCAGGGTCACACTGAAATTGTCCATCAGTCAGACAAGCAGAACTGATTTGGATGCTAAATAATGGTTTAGATATTCAAAAATTCCATATATATGCGAAAGGCTTCAGTGCACCGTAGGTCTGGCCTATCAGAGGAGTGCTCTGCCACCACACTCCCTCATGCAGACCAACACTGTGCCTCTGAGCATACGACTAACGGGCACACACACTTGCAGATATGCAGACATCCAGACACATAGTACATGTATATTTACACACATTTACACAAAACACATGCACCCAGTCTCATACCCAGACAGATATAAACAGAAATATACATTATGCACATAGTATACAGTATGTTTCTCCCATTAAAATCTAATCAGCTTGTAAAACAAAATGTATATGGTTGTGGCTAATAATTTACTAGAAGCGTCATGTCAATTATAATTTATCTTCTGAAGCTGAAAAGAAAAAAGTTCTGATAATATATATGAAGAATTTATTACTTTTGGACATACTGCACATTTGTACACATACTCACTGCAACACCGTGATGTGCGACCAACACAGTGTGTCTCTAGGAACACATATGTGTGGGCCATGTAGCATTTTTGTATTTTCAAGTCTCCATGTCCACGTGGTTGAATGTTTGTTGTTAGCTTTTATGATAAGTCAAACCAAAAGCAGAAAATAATAGCCATTGTTACCACAAAATGCCCACTCTTTTGTATCTGTCCATTCCCAGACAACACAATCAATTCAAAATTTATACAAGGCAATGACTTTAAAGCAAAACATGGTGCCAGAATTATATTGTGATCTGTGTTGATTCAAAGGGCCTTCTTGTTGTGACTGTCATATGCCACTTGCCATTGAAAAGTGTTTTTTCATGTTTCTCATTTCACTGAATGTCAAATATCTCTTTCTGAGGGAACCAAATCCATCTGATGATTTTTCCAACCCACTCAAATGGAAATGGTGCATATGACAAAACAGTGGTATTAACATAATAAAGGAATTCGACTTACAAAAACCTCAACATCTGCCGGGTTGGAGAGAGTAATGGATAACATTTCTTTGAATCCAATTGATGGATCTGATGGCGATTAGACAGTCATTCACATCATAATGTCTCAGGAGAGGCCAATAATAGGAACAACATGGGATTAATCTCAACACTCTCGACTCAGACGAGACAAAATATGCATGGGCCCACAGATCTAAAAGATGCTGTCATAAACAAATTTGCCTGAGACTTTTTTTCTTTATTCATTCTTTATATGCTGAAGCTTGGCATAGAGGATGTTATGGAAATGTGTAAAGAAGGCCCAAAGAAAAAGTTGCACCAAAAGATAAGGAAGATGCCATGCTGTGCCAAATATGTCATTTGATTTTATTTTATATGGGGAAATTTTTCATTTAAACATGACCCTGAGCATGCCGAACAGAAAAGGCTTTCATAAATCACACACACACACACATATGGTACAGATACTGTATGTGTAAGGTTATAATGCAACCCAATACATCACACAACACATACATTCCTTACTGAACTTTAATTCAGTGCAGAACTATTGATGTGCACTGTACATGTAAGAATTACATTATGATGTACAGGTGTTTCTGGTATTGAGTCCACCTATTATATCCAGTATCAATCAAAACTCTAGAAACACTCGGCTGACACATACACAGCTTGACAGTTATTTGAGCTAGTTTTGTTGAAAGCACAGACAAAGCTGAACTTTATATGCAGTATTATAAGTATAATTTTATAAAAATCTGCAATTTTAAAATTTACAAGTAATTCCCTAAATATATTTTACATGTATAACTACAATTATACAAATATTTTTTGATAATCAGATACTGCGTTTTCTAAGTCTGAGTATAACTTAATTTACTGACAGCAAAACACAAAAAAATACAATTTTTTTGATGTATAGGAATATACAACAAGTGAACATTAGAGCTTTCTACAGTTTCTATTGCATTAGTCTACTATTAAATAATGTGGTATGCTTGATGAAAATAATAGCGGCTGCTTGGAAGTTACTGTAGGAAAAAACACATTCTGCAATTGACAACACTTGTAAGAATAAAAATATTAATGTAAAACATACTGGACTTGTAAAGATTAAACATGCAACGCAGCAGGTAAGTTTAAAAGAATCACAGCCAGAGGCACTGTGGCAAATTTGTGATGTAGTTTCTTTAACTTGAGTCAAACAACAAAAAACCAAAGTGGTTAAAGGACTGAAAGCCAAAAAGCTCAAGGTCAGATTAGTTATCAGATGAATTTCTTATTTACTACAGCTTTCCACCACTGTCACTGCCCCTATAAAACACAGCTTTTTGTCATTAGTCTTGTTCATGTTTAATTGGAATGATACGTTTTGATTCTGTAGTTTGGACCAACTTAGTGGCTTATGAGAGCTGAAGGGAATCAAAGTGAATAAAAGACATTTTTAAAATGTGGGGATGATCTGGCCGACCTAGGTGCATAAAACCATCTGAATCTGATGGACAGATGATTCCTTGTGAGATGACCTGAAAGACAAAGGTATATACACCTTGTCTGAATTAAAAAGACACCACTCTGCATTTTTAATGTAAATGTATTTCTGCATGAAATTAAAAATGTATGATCATAGTGCTTACAGCAGTGGCCCTGGGCCCCTGCTCAGCTGTTTGACCATAGGGACAACTGGCTGAGACCTCAGTAAGACCAGACATGAAGAGAAAAGAGCCCGGAGAAAGGGAATCTGAGTGAAAGAGAACATGCAAATGTGTTATCTGGGGAGGTGTATACCTCTACAGAGCCCACTTTAAAGACTGTCCAACCTGTACAAATAACCTTGGGAATCTTTGGCTGGTGATTAACGTGCTGGCTGGAGGTTTAAATCACTGTGGAAGAGAAAGCTTGCCCAGAGTTTGACTGTGTGATGTACTCCCTTGCAGAGCTCCTCTGATGAGAAGAACATTACTGATGGGAAACTAAAATGAGATTGTAGAGAGCGGGGACAGGAATTAGGGCTGACCTGAATGGGCCCAGGGGTAACATGGAGGCTATTGCATTAACCTGACTGGGGCTCCTTTAATAGGGTCCAGGGCTTAAACTGATATATCAATTTTCTTCCATGTGGACAACTTCAAAGGCCAGAGCTCATTCTTGCCACTTGTGTTGCCCCCCCCCCCAATTCAATCTCCGACTGCCATGGGCATCATCACCTCCAGCCTGAGACAAGGCAGGATAAAGATCAGCTTGGCCCAACTGCCCACTCATGGGCAGAGAAAAGCTCATACATTCAAAGTTCCAGTTCTTCAGCGATTGTGCACTAGCCACCACAAAGCAACACAGTAAATTAGTTTCAACACACAGATCAATCAAACACAACAATACTCAATAATTATGATCAGGGCTGACAAACATGTCTCCATCTGTGTGTGCTAATGTCACAATAATTACCCCTGTCACACTAAATGTGTAATTTAGCAACACAAATGATAGCATTTACCTCTGCTGACAACTACAATGACAAAGATTCAGTCAAAGCAGCAGAGCACCTTCCGGTTCATCTCCACTGTTTGTATATAGAAAGAATTTTTTCCTACAACACAGAGAGAAACAACTCCTTTCTTTTTGCTAAACTCTCTGTTCTCAGAAATCATATCAAAAAGCCGCTCTCGCAGTGCAAGCCCTCCAGGGTTCTGATGTCACCTCCATTGTAACACTTTGCTGATGACTGACATATGCTTCACATGAGCATGAAGAAAAAAAAAGCACACACAATACACCCACCCTTTTTTGTTTTAGATGACATTTTCAACTTTACGCTAACTTGTTTTGTCAAAACAATTCCCGAAGAAATTAAACGACACATTACAAGTCAAACCTGAAACCTAGATGTGCCACAACAAACCTAATCCATTTTGAGCAGCCCCTGTGTTGTGGTGTTCTCGAAGTGTGTGTTTCTCTTGTAACATAGCTTAGGTTTCAGGAAGTTTTAGGCCTGGAGTCAGTCATCAAGGGGGGATGTAATGGCACAAAAACAAGGGCTCCACTGGCGTTGATAATGGTTTTGCGTTACCCTTTTGAAGGACTTTCGCTAGGGGTAAGCAGAGTAGAAATAGACTGAAGGAATTAGCAGAAAGTGATGTGAGACCAATGTGAGCAGAATACAGGTGGAAGGAGCAAAAGGACATATAATGAAAGGCTTCATTTGTTGTCCTTTGGGAAAAACAGAGTCTAAGAACACCCTTAAAAGAGGAGTCCTACATTTGATGGGACATAATTAGGTGCAATTAAAAGAGATGAGAAAAAGTCTATATTTGTCACCCAGCTCCTTTCAGCATTCACCTTGTGATCAGAGGCATCATTTAGACAAAGAACAAAAGATGGCAAATATTTTGAGAAGGAGAGAAAAAGGGGTCTGTGTAGTGAGTTGCAAGAGTGAAACTGAGGAGGGCGTTGTGCCAAAAGAGCCCGTTGGTGTGGGCTATAGTGCGTAGCAGCCGAGATCTATGAATACAGATCAGGGGAGATGTGAGGGAATTTTACAGCAGGTATTGTCTGTCACTCACCCCGTCTGTCTGTGTGATCACTGCCTCCTCGGCGGCTGTTTCATCTTCCACTGTTATCAGATGTCTCTCTCTCACACACACACACCCACACACACACACACACATATACATATATACATATACTCCTCCCCCAGTGCTACCAAAGCAGACCTGGTGCTGGGGTGTGCCCTTGCCAAAAAGTGACAGGTGTTCCAATAGGAAATCCAAAAATCAAAGGGCCATTATTCCTATTATACGTTATGATACCCTGCTTATGTCTGGCTTTGTATAAGTTACTGACATCTGGATTGGACTGAGAATGCAGCAACACACGTACAGTATGTGGAGCGTGAAATAAAATTTAGCCATGACATGAAAATTTTAACATTTTCACGTTTCTTTGTATACATAGCATCTAGAAGTATGTAAGTATGTTTTATTTCCCATACTTAGACTTTTTTCTTTTTTTTCTGTTCTTGTCCTCACAATAAGAAGAAATAGCTTGACAGTCGTGTGTCTGCATAGCCTGGAGCCCTATAACACACACTGTGAATTATGCCTGCAGTGAACATAAACACAGATTTTACAGCAAAACACAGTGTTGTATACACACACCAACTTGAATCACTCACTCCTCCCATTTAACATCACTGCTGAGCCCAAACCTGCTACATCTCTGCAACACACCGTGCACTGCCTCCCAGCAAGTGAACATGTGGGCAAGATGGCCGCTCAACATTAAAAGTGAAACACTGAACAAAGGGGCAGACTTCTCACAAGCAGTCAATCAGCCTGAGCAAGTGTTTGCTTTTGCGTAGGAGTGTCAGTGTTGATTTCTAGCATCAGGAGAGCAAAACACACATAACGCTGCTCCAACTGTTCAATCACAGCGCTCTGCAAATGGGAGCAGGCCTGCAGTCCCAATCAGCTAAGTGTAGCTGGCAGCTGTTGTGTGGCGGACGGAGTGTGTCATTCGTTCTGTAAATATAACTTCCCTCTTGTGTCTGAGAATCACCCACTCAAGCCACATTTAGGCCAGATGAACAACAGCTTTGCCAACATCTGGTAAACGGGGCGAAACCATGAGTGACTCAACAAAGTAAGGAGGAAATGTAAATTTCCCTTCTGAAAAATCTCATTTTTTCTTTTGAAAAGACACAGTACAAGGTTGCCAACCTTACGACAGCGTTTTCAAATGTAAAAGAAAATGAAGCAGCATTTTAAACAAATAGAAGCTATTGTTAGTGTTCATGTTCCAGTTGTAACTCATTTTATTCAAACCAAACAACAATGAGAAAAATAAATGCTGGACTCTTCCAGGGGCACTGTCATATTCAAAGTGATGGTTTAGCACTTGTATTGTTCTTTAAATTGGAGCAGAGAGGCAACAACAGTCTAGCTCTTCTTTTATGGGCTATCAATAATCTTTTTCTGACACATTATTTGCTGTGCTGGAGGAAAATAAGGAGCAGCACGGTCAGTGGTTCACCACAAAGACTTCTGGGAGCTGGTGAGGGCAGTGTGCGTGGGCGATGCATCCACCCTGGGACCTTGCCAGCACGTCTTTTTTTTTTTTTTTTTGACCAGACTGCTGAAGCAATAAGGGCCAGAGACCGAGCTGCACACAGTGACTGGAAAAAACACACAGAAGCAATTATTTTAAATGACATGACAATTGTAAAGATGATGATTCTTGGGGAGTTTTAGTTCACTTTTTTTTTTATTCACTACTGTGTTAAACACCATTTTGAGTGATTCAGTGGCTTGCTGTTGCATTAACATAGTTGTGAAATTATTGCACCACATCATGAAAAAAAACTTTTAATTTTTAAGGTAAATATAATCTGTCTTGTTTAAAAGCTTTCAATATACAGCCGACACTTTTCTTCTTTATAAGCTTCATTGTTTTTCTCTATTCTATTTCTCCCCAAATGCTGCTATTTTTCCCTTGATGGCCATCTTGCTGGTATGAAGAGTTTTACACTTATATTCCTTCTGAATTCAGCACAGTTAAGGCTTTTGGGGGAAATTAAATAGCTCGAGGACTGAGCTACTTTAGGAAGGCCAATTATCATATTTGCCTCTAGAGGAAAATATTGCCTGAAGTTGAATGGACGGTAATTTTACGCATGGATTTTTCCATCCTAATTCTCAGAGCTTTGAATAATCCATAGATTTTGTTTTACAGAACAAGGGGTTTTAATGTTCCGTGCTGAAGCTAAGGTGGTTGAAGGTTTAAAGAACCATGTGTCAAAACAAATAATACATTTTTTCAAAGGGCTACATGTTCTCTTGTGTTAATAGAAAAAGAGCCAATAATTTAAACCAGTATAGTCACTGGTTTTGACTTGAGAGCAAGATCCAAGCTTGGAAAGATGAGTCATGTTTATGGTGGCTCATTATGGTATATTGCATTTTGACAGAGGCCCGTGTTTGGCCACTGTAATTGTGGATGTCCGTACCGTCTGTTGGTAATCTCCATATCCTTATTGGTTAATATCAGTATGTTGAAATCCATAAGTGTTCACCCAAGCTCCAGTGTTGGAGCTTTTAATTACCTGCCTTGCCTTTTCCCCACCCTCTTCTATACACACATAAAATGAGGGTCAAATTGCAGTTCCAATCTTACCATACTTTCCTCAGCTCCATGTCTAAATCCCACAGTGCACAAAGATCAAAGTCCTATAAAGTTGGGATAACCCTTATTACTTCTCATTAGTTAGTAACCTGATGCACTCTGACAAGCCCAACAGTTGCTGCGGTCAGCTGTTGATGTCTCCAAATGGTCCGGCCCCTATGTGAACAAGGCTGACCAGACACTGAAGCAGTCCCCGAGTCTAGTCTAATGTGGCTTATAGCATGAACCCCATTTGCACTGTCGCTTTGAGGCCCAAACCAAAAGGGACTGTTAAAATGGGCTTTAAGTCTCCAATGTCTTGGCTGACATCCGCTGCTACAGATCATTAGAGCTCCATAGCCTCTCTCTTTCTCCAGCCTCAAACATACCAGTGGAGTCATCGAATGCAATGTGTAATTAAAGTTGGAATAAACAAAGGCTTTTCTCCAGGTCTTTTATTTCTCCCTCAACCATAAGTGTATCTCCCTCTTATTTTCGCATGCTCTCCCTTTCACTCCCTCTCTCCACTTCTTTTTCTTGCTGTGTCTCAGGGAGAGAGAGAGTTGACACATCAGAGGAAATTCTCATTGGCTCCCATGCTGGTGGCAGGCATGGATGAAGGCCCTTAGCCTAATTAGAAAAGTAAATACTCTGAGTAATGCCTAATCCCTGGGAATACAACTGCCATATCTCTTACACATGTGATGTGGAAGGACCCGGAATGCCACTGGGGTGTCTCACTGAAATATCCTGTGCTGTTCCCCTTTGCACAGCTGTCCACACAGACTCATGCACTTAAGACAGGCTCACTTTCATAGTTAAAATAGAAATTTGTGTCCTAAGCGCTACAACACAGCTAATGCTAAATATTTAATTCCCGTGGGTGCTAATTATGGTTGAGTACTGGCAACACGGATTCCCTTTTTTCACTCCACATAACAACTGTAAAAGCAATTTAAGCATTTTTCAATTAATTAAACACATAGTCTTCCAGTAACCTCTTGTCATTTTGCCCTCCAGGACCATAGCTAATTTGTGTAGAATAGAGAGGGGAAAGAGGAAGGAGTGGGGGGTGGGCGCCGTTTTCATCACTGCAAAATGCTCCTACAAAGGGAATTAAAAGGGAAGACACAATTTTTATGAGAGTTTAAAAAGATCACACTCTATCATTCTTTTTACAAAAACCCTGTAGTATTATACTGTAAGTGTAGTTTTGAATGTTATGAACTGACGTATCAGATGACTGTAACCACGAGCAACCAGCCCCCATTATGTTATCAAAGCTGTGTGAGATAGTCTGCCCATGAAGCTAATCCCTGATGTATTTTTAGTCACAACTGACTGATGAAGTGAAATTACTACATCGGTGATAAAATGGGGCTCTCTGAAAAGCCTTTACAAGATCTTGCAGCAACCAAGAGATCTCTTTAAGCTACTGCAAGTCTAAATGTACTTGTACAACAGTAGTGCGTGACAATATGGTGAAGATGACTAGTGGTGAAATTAAGATAAGAATACATTATGAGTCTATAATATGCTGAAATGGTCTTTTCTGTTTCCAATGTGCCAGTGGGCCAGAAAAAAAATATGAAAACACCCCTGCTCTCATTTATTCATAACTTAACATATAAAAAAGAAATTAAATAAAGAAATCTAATCAAAGATTTGTGAAAAAATATGGATTAATTTGGAGGAAAAACTGCACTTATGTGGCATACAGTATGAAACTCCACATATTATACAATCATATGCACTACCCTGCATTGTGTATGTGCCTTAGGGTGCATGTGTGAGTTATTAGGAGGGGTAGTGGCACACCCATCCTCTTATACAGCCCCCTGTCATTGCAAGAGATCAGAAGCAGGCTGTGAAATCCAGCTAATAGTCATTATGGGATCCATGCCCCTGCATACCCTACCTGCTTGCCAAGGCGGCTCTCTCACACTTCATATTTGCATTGTGTCATCTTATCAGCATTCACCCAGACAGTGCACTGATCACACTGCAGACTGACAGCTGCATCATTAATATCAGTAAATAAGACTGAGGGAGAGCAGAGTGAAAAGAATTAGTCAATCTGCACTCTAAAAAAATTAAAAAAAAATTACAAAGCAGCACAAGTTCTGTGACACTAAAAATGGCCAGAACAATATTATTTTTCTCCTGAAGTAAAAATGAAGTCCCAGGTCTTTGTAGATGGCCCTAACATGTGATGCCCCCCTACTGTTCCGAGTGGCAAGGAAGGGTGAAGTCTAAGAACCCTGTGTGCTCAGTCACTTCTGGGCCCATGCAGTCAATAAGGCTATTTCTGATCTCCGGATGGCTAGGGTTTCAAAGTCTGTTTAAATGGGCTCCCACAAAGCCGGAAGCATCAACCCAGTCCTCTGCCTCCCTGTCTTTCTCTCTCTCTCATTCCTCCTTCACTCTTTCTCTAAATATTGAGAAGGAGCTCAGCTTGCCTACCCTCTTGGTAAAGAGAAGGGGAAGGGGGAGAGGAGGATGGGGGGTATCCTCCCCTTCCATATGCAGGGTGGTGAGGAAAGACAGGGAAGCGCAGGGTCAGGGCTCCCGGTGCTAAGCTGTGAAAGGCAAACGTTTGGCAGAGTAATTACACGCCGCACTGCTCTGGGAGTGATTAGTGATAGTTGTCTGTTCAAAGTGTTTGGAGCTCACAGCCTTTATGGGTTACGCTTGCCTTCCCTTCACCTAATGTTTAGATTGCATTTGCATCAGGAAGAGTGCTGCATGTGTCAACATAAACAGTGTGCCTCTGGAGCTCACCAGTGGATACCTGCTTGTGTTTCACTGATGCTTAAAATATATTTTATATCCATGATATATATATATATAT
>NW_018127897.1:1991710-2018803 GCF_001952655.1 Monopterus albus | reverse complement strand
AGCTTAGCTGTTATGATTTATTCAAGCTGATGTTTCAGTTAACACTTATCATATCATAATTTTGCATTAAAGTCCCAAAACTCTTGAAATAATACATCATTATAAATCACTGTTTTGACCATGTTCTTTAAAGCTTTAAAGCTGTAAGTTAGCAGCAACGCTACTGAGTAACGGGTCTTGTTATAAAGAACACCCTGACAGAAGGTGTGGCTGGTGTGGGCAGGGGCATAAACAACAGGAACAGACAAATACTAGGCAGAAGTCATGAGATTGATTGAAATGTCTTGATATCAATACTCAGTGTGACTAAATTAATTTCTTCTTTTGTAGAATACATGCATATGCATCAACAGTTCTGTTCAGACATTAACTGTGCACATTTTTTTTTTCCTTTTGTCTGTTAGCAAATGTTTTTTCTTGAGTCATCCCCTTTGAAAGTTTGAGATACACTTGCAATACATTTTAATCTTGTTTATATCTTTTGGAGCCTAAAAA
This sequence comes from Monopterus albus, assembly GCF_001952655.1. Lineage (NCBI taxonomy): Eukaryota > Metazoa > Chordata > Actinopteri > Synbranchiformes > Synbranchidae > Monopterus > Monopterus albus. The sequence continues at coordinate 2,018,308 of NW_018127897.1, read as the reverse complement.
CACCTCAACAAATCAGAATAGTGTGTACCAAAGAGATGATAGGTATCATATTCCAACACCTTCTCCCCCTCAGCCCAACACAGAGGCTGGAGAGTTGGGTGGGAAAGCAGAGTGGAAACAAACACAGCCACGGACAGAGGAGGAAATACCTCAGGGACTTTTTGGGATTGGGGAAGAGGTAAGACAGTACCTGTACTACAATCCCCTCCAAATCTGCACCAGGTGTTAGGCATTAGGGAGAGCATCTCCGCTTTGGCTTTCCATGTCTGGCTCAATCACCCAGGGCAGTGTGTCAGATGTTGGACAAAACGGATTCACTCTCGAAGAAGAAGAGGAGGGGGGAGGAAGACCTGGGGCTCAGCACAGTACAGAGAATGTGGTTTGTGATGGCAAAAGTTTCTGTATCGTGTCTAATAATAATTCTCTTTCAAAGTAATTTCATTAGTTTGCCATGATTGTCACCAGAGTTTGGCATATTCAATTCCATGTGAAATGAATCGGCTGCAAATGTATAAAACAATATAATACAGGAGCTGAACACTTAGGGGTTTAATAAGTTAACATCATTTTAGAATAAGTTTACACTGTATCCCACTGAGATTTTCAGTACACAACAAAGACAAGTGAACACTGCTGATTCCCTGTGTGATAATAAAAGCAAGGAGTATGGTATAGAATGCTTAGCTTGATATTAATATTACACTCAACCATAAAACAAGGTCTAATTTGAGCACCAGCTACATTCTCTATTTGAAGCAAGTAAGTATTTTGCATATGCAAGTGTCCTGAAACAAAACAGTGGCAGTGGGATACTTCAGTACCAGGAGAGAGAAAGGAACACAGAGCCATGCTGGCATTGTTGTTGCCACAGATTATACATGACACACCAAATAAAAGGTCCTGATGTGAGATGTTTAAACGTATCAGTGGCATGGGAGAGGAAACTTAATACCCTAGTACTGAGAGATACAGAAAGTGACTAGGCACGTGCGGAATGCAGAGTGGCAGGAGGGAAACGGCGATCTAAATTTCTAATGCTGACGATGTTTCCCATTCTGTGTTTATGAAACATGGCTGCCGGGACTACAAAGGTAAGGGGATACAGCATCAAAGTCTGCCCTGACAAAAACAAAAAAGCAACAATGCTGCAGTGGAATGCACAACAGAACATAATACTCCACCTCCTCCTTCTCCTCTCCTCTAAGCAGTCTTATTTGATTACAGTGTAGCAGGCCCCCAAATCAAACCCTTAGACTCATTTCTCACTCCCCAGTGGTGCTGTGAGTAGGAGGTAGAACACAACTTGCCAGAGTGGCCAGGGAGGAGGGAGGTAATGTTGTGGAGTAGAATCCCTCATTCGGGGAACAAAAGAACATGGGAATGGGTGAGCCGAGGTGTCCACAGCAGGAGTGGAAAGTGGTGGTTGTCCCAAACGTGGTGACTGAGACAGAGACTGCATGTCTGATGATGGCGACGCAACATATCGTTTACAGGCTCCCTCAGCAGAAACCCCTAGCATGTCTGTCTCCAGTCACCGAGTTCTCCCTCTACTTAAGGCAACAAGAGTCAGGCTCAGCATTACAAGCCTATTAAAAGATACTTTTAATTATGCCCTGCTCTCCCGGGATCATTTCATCCATGAACTCTGTGTTTCTTTGGCATGTGCACTTAGAAATGGCACTACCAGAAGCACGTGTTGTTTTCTCCCTCCAATTAAAGGGCATGTTGACAGATTAAGGCTGCTTCTGGTTTGTGCTCCACTAATGCATTTAGGGAAGATGATGAACATGGAGGGGGGTAGTCAAAGAGAGAGACAGAGGCTGATGGAAAGAGAAAGAGAAAAAGGGAGAAAGAACATGCACATGAACCCTGAGGGATTAATGTGTTTACATTACCTGGGCTGTGATCTATCACCAACCTCGTCAACTTCTATTATGCGCCACATTCATAAGCAACTGGGAGCCTCTGCAACTCACTCATACTATTTCAATTGGATTAAGTCGGTGCAAATATCTAGGGTACAGCTCCTTCACTGTGGTTGTAGCATTCTGGTAGTCATTTGATTTGTATGTTGTATCACTTTACCTTCATGAATGCATCACAGGAGAATCTCCTACATACCTCAAGAGCTTCAAAGTAGTGTGGGATTTATACAATTAACATATGGCACCTATAGCACCTTCAAAACAAACATGCTGTTTAGACAGTCAGGCACAGAAGCCCTCAGATCATGAATCAGATCATATAGGTACACACTAGTGAAAGGAATGGGGGAGTGTTGAGTATGTGAATTCACCATCTGTGATATTCACTAACATGAGGTCTATTTTGCACCAGCCATGTCTCTATTGTGTGTAAAAGCTGTAGATGTGTGCTATCGCCATAGATGCTGACAGTGGAGTCTGTAGCAGGATTCCTGAAAGAGCTCGTATTCACACTCAGGCTTCATTATAGCCAATCAATATTTATTTAGTCACTCAGTCCATTGACTCGATTCTGAAATAATATTACAGGTCATTTGTCTTGTCATGGAGTAGGGAGAATTATCCATTTTATACCTACCCCCATTTGGGTGGGGAGTGTTGGATACGGCCTATAGATACAACTGTAAATAAATATTTTTGATATAACACAGAAAAATCAATGGGTGCTTCCTGTGATCCAACTCCATCAAATCAATCCTCATATGCGCAGCTGGCAGTGTGGTGCAGGAGGCTGGCGCGATAGTGACAGAAGGGTACAATCTTTGTCTGATACTTCTCATTTCGGAAACACTTCTCATAATAGGGTCATCATTTCATCACTTAACCAATCCGGAGCCCTGCCATTCAGCCTTGCGGGGATCGTGGGGAATAAGGAGATGGGGAGGCAGAGAGGTCCCATCAGGAGTAAAGCGAACACACAGTCCCGCACCATACATCTTCATACAGGTCAATAAAAGAAAAGGAGATCACAAGAACAAAAAATAGATCAGATCATAGATTCTAGCTCTTGAAAGTCATATTGGCTCATTGTCCTTCATATAAATTGTATGATTTTAAAGTTAAATAATATCTTCAGATCTGACTTGTGTACCAGTTCATGTGAGCAGCTGCTGTGAAATTTATCAAGTACAACATCAAACATTAAACACTGAAGAAGCACTGAAACAACAGTCCTATAAAGGAGAGAGTAAATTAAAATAGCATTATACTAGAGCATCTGATATATGTGTTCAATAATGATCACTTCAAAAAGTGAATGAAGTTAATTTATTTGGTGCCACAATAAAGTTGAATCTGCAGCTGTGTGTGCCTGCGCGTGTGTGTGCGTGTGTGTTTGATTTGAACGCTGCATTTCACTGAGACTGTTTGATGACATAAGACGTCTTCAATATGGATCTGGACAAATTCAAAACACAGACAAAGAGTCAATTATTATTTTATTACATTTTGAAAAAAACAACGTTTTAACAGTAATGTCACTACTAAAAACAAAAACTGCAATAACAACTAGTGTTATGGCTATAACATCTTATAATACTGATATAAATCGGGTAAAATTACTGCTGTTATAATCATTATTTGGATATTAATAGCTGATCATATAGTTGTATTGGATGCCAGTTGTTTAGTCATGAAGCACAGTGCACATATGTTTAATCATTTAATAAGCTCCCTTTTCAGAAAAAAATGCAAGGTCAAAAATAAATTACATCCATTATTTGCAGCAGATCTCCCCAAAGCATTTGGAGCGAAAACTGCTTTGAATTTCAATTGGCTTCCAAGTGGCAAAAGCCCTCAGCTAATACATCAAAGAAAAATTGGTGTCAACTAATCGGTTTAGGACACAGATTTAGAATGGTTAAAAATCCCATGAATACTTCAAGTATTTCTCTGTATACCACTAAAGGCTTGGGAACAGTGCGGCTGACCTTGTCCGCCTCAGAAACCTGTCCGCCACTAGACATTAACTAACTATTTAACTCACCCAGCCACGCAATTAGACCGCCACGACGCATAATGTTGTGTAATAATAGCCTCTATATCCAATTTAGATTACACTTGCTCCCTCAGGCATTTTAAGTGGCATGCATCATTTTTCATTCACTTCTTCTTTGCCACGTAAAGCCGTTTTCATGCGTCAAGAGGGAGGCTGTCCACTCAGCAGAGGGGAAAAAAAGAACAAGCCATAAGGAAAAAAGAAAAAGGAAGCGAGGAAGTTAGAAGTCTGTCAAAACATAACATAAATAAATTCGCATCTGCATATAGCGAGAAGACAGTCCACTTCTACACATCTAAATCACAAATCGATGGTTTCGTAGAGTAACCCAAAAAGCGCAAATGAGTAAATCTATACTCACCTGCACCTCTTCCTTTATCAGTGCGTGCTGAGAGATGGTAGCAATGGCCATAACCTACTCCTGTTATAAACTGCGATTTCAAATTATAGATCCTCCTCCTACTTCAGAGAGCAACTCTGAACCAAAACGCACTAAGGAGGACACAAGGCAGACCCTTCATCCCAGCTTCTCTCCTCTGTTTTTTCGGCATATTTAGACAGCTTAATAAATAGAACAGATATTTTCATAAACACTGGATGCGATTTTGCAACAGCTCACACCAGCATAAAGAATTCTAAAGCGTTGAAGTTTAACATCTCGGGATTTTGCCACATTTTTAACATAAGATTAGTAGAGATGACACCTGTCAGTGCCACTGGATCAGTGGGTCGTTGTTTTGGCTGCTGTTATGAGAAAAGTTCCACTAAAAAGTCACTTGTCTAAACACTACGGGAGGCTGTGAAACTATGGGTCTCATATCATCACTGTCATCTGATTAGGCTATACGGAAGGGTCGCTTTGTGTATACATCGTCCCTCTCTCTCTCTCTCTCTCTCTCTCTCTCCCTCTCTCTCCCTCTCTCTCTCTCTTAGCTCTGCTCCCACTGTACCAGAGTCATCATTCTTTGCTCTCCGGAGGTTTTCAGAGCGTAAAGAGACACGTGACAGTGTGTGCACACACTCTTTAGCAGCGCCTACAGCGATCCCTTTCGGCTTATCTGAGACCTGAACTGGAAAGCCAATCATCAGAATGAAAATGGCATTTAAACATGTAAAACACAATTTAAAATGATGAAAAGAGGAAAAATATTTGAGTGGGCAAATAACAACAGCAACAACAACAACAACAACAATAATAATCAAATAGTTCACAGGCTATCGCATGATTTTATATGATGCCTTAAAAAATTAAATAAATAATAAAAAATCTAAATAAAAAATTGTAGGTTAATTGCAGATAACAGTAACAAATTTAGACTATCCGCATTTCAGCTCAGAAATGTTTCTGCAGCGATCAAATGTGATTACATGCACTGGTCCTGGCGGATTGAGTCTAGTTCGCACTAATCTGCCCTGTCTTGGGGCTGTATGACTTTGTGAGAGTGTATCTGACTAGTATATTCCAGGATCTATTGCAAAAACTGTTTATCCGTCGCCACTAAATCATTCAAACACAAGTAACAGCGTAAAGTTAACGTACGTCTACAATCACAATCTACAAATGTCAAAAAAAGAATTTTTAAATCCATACAAAACTATTTTGTAGGAGCTGTTCAGTCGCGTATGCTTCGGTTTGCGCCGTTTTACTTTTCAGCTGTCATAAATCTTCCCAGTGCAATATTAGGCTGGCAAGAGAAAGTCGACGTGAACAATAGCAGTAATCCACCCGAAACTTCCGTTGCGGATTTTAACACAAGACGCACGGAGATCACGGTCTGTTGATAACGCACATATTTAAAATGGCAACGTTTTTACGCACGAAGAAAAAATAACAAAAAGAGGGTACAGCAGTGGGGCGCCTTTTAATTCCCGCCGGTATCGTGCAAGCCCATATCCTGACACACAACAGCCATTTTGTTATTGATCAAGTGTTAAAGTGACGGCTTCTATTTGGAAAAAAAAGAAGAAAGTTGGGAGTTGACAGACTCGCGTGATGTCGCCGTCCAAAGGGGGGCTGCCAGGCGCACCTGAGACTTACTGCAACGAGTCTTGTTAAAGAGGAGAAATAGAGAAATAGAGAATGAGAAGGATTGTTAGTTAACCCGAGAGAAGGGAGGGGGTGAGGAAGAAACACGCAGCACACACACTCACAGATAGAAAGAGAGAGAGAGAGAAAGGGAGAGAGAGAGAGGAAAGAGAGAGTGAGTGAGAGAGCATGGATTTGGGCAGGGCCATAGTTACCCAGCGTAAGCTTGCCTTTTCCTTCGGTGACTACACCCCGAGAGGAGGAGCGTGTGCAGCGTCGTAGGCGTCTGGATCCTCAATTTCCAACTTAGCATCTTGGCAGGACATTTTCCCAAGCAAAGCCCCCGTCTGACGGGTAAAAAAAGAAAAAGAAAAAACTTCTGCACGGGCATGAGAGCGACGGTGCAACTCCGATAAGGGAGCACGAGAAAAACAGAACGAAACAAAACATCCGATGGGCAGTGGCTGGCTGACAGCGACCAAAATAAACCATCCAACAATTAAGCCTCTTTTTATTTAGTCATCTTTACTCTTTGCTTCAGCGTTTAGAAGAAGGGACAGACAACGGGTCTGCAGACACACGGCTCTATGCGCTCTGACAGCAACGCATGAGAAAATAAAGGGGGGAAAGTGCGCTAGTTAAGTGGCTTATACTCTCCGGGCTCCAGCATGGCGTATCCTCAGGGCTACTTGTACCAGCCGTCGGCTTCTTTAGCCCTGTATTCATGCCCTGCGTACAGCACCAGCGTTATATCGGGACCCAGAACAGAGGAACTTGGGAGATCCTCTTCGGGATCTGCTTTTGCGCCCTATGCCGGATCTACTGCATTCACCAGCGCCTCTCCAGGCTACAACTCCCACTTACCTTACACAGCAGACGCGCCACATTCACCTCGTACGTGGTGAGTAAACTAAAGGTGATTATTCAGTCTTATGAGAAGCTAGAGCTTTGCTATTAATTCGTTAAGCCTTGAGTGTCCGCTGTGTATTAGGAGCCAAACGTTAGAAAGAACTGTGTGCCAGTGAAGAGAGCATGGCTATGAAATTACAGCATGGCATGTCCAGAAAACGTGTTGTTGGGCAAACTAATTGAAATTAGTAGTGTACTATTATGGATCCTTTATCTAAACTCTAGGGAAGAGTGGGCAATGCTTTTCCCAATTGTCCACGCTCTGACTGCAGCGCGCCGTTTAATGGCACTTTAGGTCACTGTATTTGTCCCGTATCATCAGATTAGTTGTTCCACTTGTAAAAGTTAAATATTTCATCTTTAGAAAAAAATAAATTTATTATACTTTTTTTGTATTCTCAGTGAGTGATGTCAGTGCATCACAAGTGATTCATGTACACACTTGTAGGCCTAGTTACTACACAGACTGATGATCCCAGTAGATTCTACAAAAAAAAAGAATGTTACAGGCCCATCGTGCATAATCTCAATACGCTATTCTAACTGCAAATGTTACTATTTTAATGGCGACAAACTGCACGGTGACACCATGTAAACAGTACAAAACAGATAAAAGTAAACCGTCACATTACAAGCTCAAACTATAAATATTAACTTCAAATCTGAACTACTAGATTATTGCCACCGTATTCGTGTTTGTGTGTGAGCGAGAGCGTGCACGCACGTGCCTGTGCGCGTGCGTGTATTTGCGTGTGAGCAAGTGCGTGTGTTCATGTTTGTCTGCCGTACGTTTTAACTGTTTTGAATCAGTTCACAAAAGGATTGTGACAGAACTTTTACGCACTTGTTCATTTGTGATTACAGAGTTCTCCCTATGACCACACTACGGGTATGGCGGGTTCGATAGGATACCACCCTTATGCAGCACCCTTGGGCACCTACCCTTATGGTGACCCAGCATACCGTAAAAACGCAACCCGGGACGCCACTGCCACTTTAAAGGCCTGGCTCAACGAGCACCGAAAAAACCCCTACCCAACTAAGGGCGAGAAGATCATGCTGGCCATCATCACCAAAATGACCCTCACCCAGGTGTCCACCTGGTTCGCCAACGCCAGGAGGAGGCTAAAGAAGGAGAACAAGATGACCTGGACCCCCCGGAACCGGAGCGAGGACGAGGAAGAGGACGAGAATATTGATTTGGAGAAAAACGACGACGAAGAGCCAAACAAGCCCACAGACAAGGGAGACTCCACAGACACAGAAGCAGGTCAGTGGTGCAGAAAAAAAAGGCAAGAAAAAACATAAATTTTTCATCGCAGTCGTTTCCACTAAGGGTGGAAAATTGATTGCTGGTTAATGGTGGTATATTATTTATAAATGGACAATTGCTTTAAATAATAATCACCTTGAACTCCCCTCGTTTGACTTCTCGTGGGATGGAATTGCTGGTGACGCACAGTGTTTAGCAGTCAATTTATCTTTAACTGCATAATAAAGATGCAGCTGCGCCGGGTATTCGGCGAAAAACGATAGCTTTTATTATTTCCGAGTTTTTTAACAGCCGTCCAATGATTATTATTGTGCATATTGATATAACATGATAATATTTATTACCGAAAATATAGGTGTATCTAAAAATTATTCCAATCAAAATAATCTATTGCATGGCCAGGCTTTAAATTGTGCATCACTGTTTATAATTGTGGAGTCGAGTTCATCCACCTGTTTACACTGGCACACATCTTTATGAGGGCAATTTATAGCTCACACAAAATGTCTTTTTAACTGAATTGTTCATAAGTATCCCAGTTATTTTTAAATATCCGATTTCAATTTGTATTGGTGTTCACTTGGCTCACCCAAAACGATATGTTGCAGTTTTTTGGTGTTGGCTTTTTTTTCCCCAGTGTTTTAATGTTTCGGCTTATTTGACAGTAATTCTATTCCTGACAGTAATTCTATTCCTTATTGTTGCCTTAGATCATAAACTGCTGACCCCAGGGGACATAAGCTGTGACAGATTTAAAGAGGAGAACCATGGCAAAGACACGGATCCCCTTCTGAGCGACTCGGAGTTAAAAGATCAGGAGGAGCGGACAACAGAATTGCTGCCGGATTCCGCAAAACCAACCACTTCGTCTCCCTCGACGGTGCCCCGGGGGAGTCAGAGCGTTGTGCAACAAGACAAGCCGTCAGATTTGAGCCATGCACCGGGTACGGTGACCAGTAACGTGACCTCTGTTATCCACTCGCCCCCTTCAGCCCCTAAACCCAAACTCTGGTCCCTTGCGGAGATCGCCACGTCCTCAGACAGATGTAAGGGCAGCAGCGAGGCGCCACAGGCTTGCCCCGGTTTGGGGCAGAGCGCAGTAATGGGCACCAACGCGTCTCCATCACGGTCTTCCCCTCAGTGCCCGCTTCCCAACAGCACGGTCCTGTCCAGGCCTCTGTACTACACGTCCCCTTTCTACCCCGGCTACACGAACTATGGCGGCAGTTTTGGACACCTTCACAGTAACCACGGCTCGGTAACCTCGGGGTCCACGGCACATTTCAATGGATTAAACCAGACTGTGTTAAATAGAGCAGAGGCTTTGGTAAGAGAGAGCCAGAAAGTCAGAGGGCAAACGCAGGTAGATCTTTGTAAAGACTCCCCTTATGAGCTAAAGAAAGGTATGTCAAACATTTAATACCTGGTTATTTTCCACTCACAGCGGACATTTATTTATTTTCTGTGGTTGCATTAAATAAGAAAAGAAACAATGATGAAGCCAATTCTGAGAACAGTTATTTTCTGAGTAAATGCTTATCTTCATTTTTTTGTTTCTGAATGGTTAATCCTAAAATGTAATAAGAATGGTCTTAATCGCAGCAGCCGCCTGAGTCTATTTGTATTAAAGACTAACATGCATATTTAATGTAGCATTTTGTATTTAAAATGGACAACACACTATCTTTGAAGTAAATTATGGGAGAGAAAAACTATATATATATTTGTGCAGCGATTATTTTGGGGAGCAGATGGCATTGTCTCTGTCTTAAATCCTTCAAGGCCGATTAATCTATACGAAATATTAATTCCATTTTGTACCGTGACAGTTGTTTCTGTGGTAGGCTAATTATCTTTTCCAAACATTATGGTAGTGAGAGCTCTTAACAGACTTGAAAGGAAAGGCCTCCCCTCAGCAAAAGGATGTTGGATAATCTAAGAATAAAAAAAAAAGAGGTTCAATTTCGTTTTGGTTGGTGCAAATATTCACAGGATATCCATTGAATGTAAAATGTTGACAACAGCGCAGAGGTACATTTTGGTACATGGCTTATCATCCGTTTATTTTTGAAACATACACCTGGGCCTTTTTTCTTTTACCTGAGCACGTTTCTAAAAGCGGATATTGATATAATAACAACACCGAGGCGCAGTCATTTAACCCAATTACCTATCGTGTTTTATGCAGAGCAATCAGGTGGTGAACTCCGGTAATGAGCTCGATTTTATGCCAAATTTAGACCTCATTACTATTTTCCAAGGCGTGGCAAAGCTGTTAAAAGGAACACGACCATGCATTTAGAACAGACTGCCATATTCTATATCATTAATGGAGAGCCTCTTTAATGGCGCGTTAGATGTGAAGCAGTGCTGTTTGGACAGAGGGACAATGCTGTCGTTCACACAGCACAGGCAGACAGGAGCACTGTGCAGCCGGTAGCCTGGCGCTCTCCTCTAACTTTTCCAACTTCTGCAGGTAGGTGTCACACTTGCTCCTAATTTCAGGGGGGCTCTTTGTTAATCCGTCACGGAAACCCATCCCCGATCAAATGGCGTGGTTAAAAAGAAGTGGAGCCAACGGGGCAGGCGAAATGATCACAGTTATTAGGAGGATTATAGCAACTTTGACAAGTGGATAAAAAAAAGGCAAGAATTACTTGAGCCACATGGAAAACCAAGAACAAAACAAAACAAAACAAAAAATCACAGCCACAGCGAAGTTAAGAAAGGTGTTTACCCCTATTGATAAGTCAGGTTAAAGGCACAGCCATTATTATTATTATTTTATTAACAGTCTTTAGTAGTGGGACAGTTGTAGGCCACAGTAACATAGACCACAACGTTTTTATTTTGTCTATGATCTTTCTTTCTTTCCTTCTTTTTATATTCGTTGACAGTAGACTACTTTATAATGAACACCAAATGATTATTATGATTATTATTATTATTATTATCATCATTGTTACTGTTGACCTCCACTGAAGTGGGACAGCATGTATTTATGGCTGCCATTAATCTCTGTAGTTTACTTTCCCCTTCTGCAGTCTAAAGTCTCCCCTGAGGTTTGGATAATTCCCTTAGCCTTAATGTCCTCTATTCGGGCCCTCTATTTTAATCTGACACAGTGTTCTGGAGCAGTGATTGCGACACATCAGCCGGCTAAATAGTATAATTATGTTTTTTTCTTTGCAGATCCCCAGGGGACTGCGCTGCTCCATGTAATGTCCCCTAAGAGAGTATTAGAGTTTTATTAGAAATTGCATTGTTTTCTCAGAACTGTCTGACGACGTGATGATTCACGGGGACAATATAAAGGCTATTGCTGGAGTGAAGCATCCTCTGTGCTGGGCTACGTAAATATTTCGAGCTTTATGTCAAGTGGGGTTTCTTCATGCTTTTGTGTGTGTGCGCGCGTGTGTGTGTGTGTGTTTGGGGGGAGGTTACAAAGTTGCAAGCTACGCACAAAGCTGCTTGATAACGCCTATTAACTTATTTGATCTAAAACTACACGAAAGATGACCATGGAAACCGGCCACGGGACAGGCGCGAGATCACTAATGAAAGAGCTTAAAATATAGTTTGTGTGTGTGTGTGTGTGTGTGTGTGTGTCTTTTTTGGCTAGTGATGCTCAGTTTTGTCATTCAGCTTTGTCTACCCCAACTGCTCACTCAGTAGGAGAGAAATATAAACCTTAGTCAGTGGTAATGATTATTATTATTATTATTAGTTTGGATAGCCCGAGACACATGTGACTGTATTTATTAACTATGAGTTTACTTGAAAAGTAATACCGATTAAAAATGTATAAGGCAAATAAAAAAGTCAAATTGGTTATATATTTGATCGTTGATCAGTTGCACTCGTTCTATTTGTGGACGTGACAGAAGCCAACCAATGAATCCCACATTACTTGAGGTAGAATCTGCAGGCCCTCATCACAGGCATGATAACCTACAGGGGAGATCCCCTCTGCAACTTTACACAACTTGGTCCCTGCTTTGCATCCTTTTGAATGGCGTGTCGGTTCATTGTTGGAACTGCTACAATGCGAGAATAATAAGTAGGGGTGAAACCGTTCCCACGTGTGAAAATGGGCAAAATAATCCGACAGGAGAAGCAGAAAAGAGGGGGGTAAGGTTCCTGTTAAGCGTTCAGAAGCACATTCCAAGATGTTTTCTTATTCATTAATTACTTTATTTTTAACCCTCGTCATTATAACGAAACATTCCCCCACAAATTCAGAAAAAAGGGCTGAATAACAGTTAATTACATTTGATCGAAATAACAATTAAATATCCCTGAAACAGTAAAATGTGCTTTTAGGTCCAACATTGTTTGTGTGTGTGCGTATATGTGTGTGTGCAAGAAACCTTTATCATCTGATGAAAACATGCAAGCGCACCACTCTGGCGCTCATAAAGCTTTATTTATGCGTATTTACTCTAAAAGTAGATGCGACATTTGTATGTGCATTTCAATGTGTTGGTGTCATGAGGGAGACTTTCAGTGGTGACTGAAAATAGTGCTAATATAAGACTAAGTAATAACAAGAGTAAACCGTGGCTTCTTGTTTGTTTTCTACACTTTTGGAAACGCTAGGATTTAATTAAGTGAAAGTTAAGTCTGCTATCTGTGGCCCCGCGCACGTCTTTTATTATTGTAGCCTAATTATCTGCGCAGCCAGAGTGTTGGTTAGTTGGGAACTTTACCTAACGCTCAGTTTGGCTGTCCACAAAGTGCACGGGGTATTTAGAAAACTGAAATGAAATTAGCCAACTTCTAAGGCTGGCAGGCTGTAAATGAACAGCACAGGCTAAACTAACGCATATAACTGTATGTTTCAGAAAGCAAAGCACAGAGAGCATTTTAACATGCGAAATGTGTCTTTTTGCCTAATAATCTACTGGAGATCGGTTCACCCATCTTTAATGTGGCACTATGCAAAGCGGACGTAGTGCAGACTACATTCCTCAAATCTCGGTAGTTTGGCCTGAGATCCGCTGCAGGGGCAGCTGTGGGCCAGATTAGACACCTGCCACCGGACAGCTCCTTGAACGCCTCTCAAATGCTCCTGTGTGTCAGACTGCAAGGTGAAACCAAAACCTGTTGATACACTCCCAGTATCACTGAAGGATTACTCAGCTCGCCAAACGGTGCATCATATAAACAGCCTGCTGATGAAACGCCCATCTACACGATACAACACGTTATGAGCTGGGGTCAAATTCAGCACTAAAGTGGAAATAGACACCCGCTGTACTTGTCCTGCGCACATTCTTCACAGGAGGTATGATCAGCAACACAAGTGTTGCCAAATGCGTTATAGAAGAGGGTTGGAATAAAAGGAGGGCGGCTTTAAGGGGACCGTTCCTATCTGTGACTGAAACGCTGTCGGCTGTTCAGATATATCCTCCCCCTGGATTTTCATTTTTGTTTGGTTAATAGGACCAGCTGTGTCCGTGGCAGACCTTATATCATATTTGTGTGTGTGTGTGTGTGTGTGCGTTATTTTTATTATTATTTATTTTATTTTTTAGTCCTTGCACAGTGGGCCATCAGGCTTTGAGTATTCCGTTTTTTTATTTTTATTTTTTTATATCAGTGTTAAACGTAAAGAAGTGACTCTTCTGAAGTGAGGTGAGGTTCAGTAAGGATTTCAGTTACTGCTCACGGCTATTTAATCATCACCATTCCTTAAATGAGAAGGCTAATTAAGGACACAATAGATGATTTCATCTCTAGTCTTGGGTGAGACTCCACATGAGACTTGACACAGGCTGCGCTGTGTTTGGGTAAGACAACGTGTATAACTAATTTCATTTGATCTCATTTTGAAACCTATAACTGACTTGTAAAATGTGTGTATATCCACCCACTTCTGGAATGCTCAAGATTCCTGTGGAAGCAGCGTGAGTCTAAAGCCTTTGGCACTTCCAACAGTCATGTTCAGTGGAAGTATAAAACGGTCCTGAACACACTGTCAAAGGAAGCAGATAAGATGGTAGTGAGTGATTTACCACTGGTTTTTGCACTTCGCGGACTGTTCTCCATAGAGCTCCTTTGGGAGAGATTACACGTGTAATTTCCACTTGTGAGATGTTTTAAGTGACCTCGTGTGCACCAACATAAATAAAATATTTCTATGAAGAAAAGTGGGGAAAAAATTAAGGAAGAGTGATGAACTATGAAGTCCTAGGAGGCCAGGGCTTTGGGGTAGGAGATCTGTTTTCAGTTTCAGTAGAAAATAATAATAAGCCTTTTTCAATATGCCTGGATTATTAAAATGTGCTTATTAGTTCATATAAAAATAACATAATTCATTTGCATTTGCATAATAATATTATCAGGATGAATTCTGCAAAATATTTTAATGCAAAGAGATTTTTCACTTTTAATATACAAAATTCACGGAGGTACCACATGCACGCACATAGACACAGAGACCCCTACAGTGAAAGCACCTTGACTCACTTAAAAGGGCTGCTCATTGACCAATCTGCTCTGACAGCAGTGTGGCGTGAGCTTCTGACCCTGTGACTGCAAAGGGTCTGTGTTCAGTAGCCATGTAAGGGCTCACTGGCGCTCACACTAGGGGTTTCTGCCCTGCCCTGGAGGAGATGACATGTGCGCACACACACACCCACACACACATACACACTTATAACATAAGCCAAAGCCCCTCAGGTATGCACAGCCACAGAGCAGTAAGTGTGTGCATCCAGTTTGGAGGTGGAGAGACCAGCAGGTTCTTCATCCTGTGACTCTGTAGAGGTCCTGTCTGTATCCTCACCTGGCTCCTCTGTCACTCTGGTCACAAGGTGAGCAAGTTCAGCGTAGCCACTCCTGAAACACTGACTAATTAATGTGTTTTTATGCAGTTTACAATCACACTACTAAAAATAATATAAAATATCATAATATCCTTGTATAATTGATCTCGTCCTACTATATCATACACCAGGTTTGTCAAATTTTTAAATGGCAATATTTACAACATGTATTATGTGAGGAAACAAGGACACCAGTGTATGCACAATAAAGTCTTCTAATATTACAATATTAATGATTGTGACAAAGATTGATGAACTGTTTTCTTTCAGGCTCTGGGAGGGAGGAGCGGTACCAAGTTGCCTGACTGTTTATTTACATTTACCCTTTTTAAATGATTCCTTTCTTCTCAACATCTGCTCCACATTACCACACAGATATCTGTCTTGAATGGCCCCTATAATGCCTGTGCTCACACACTCTTGCCCCAGTACAAACATGCACACATTCACTGCCTGTATCATTACCATTATCCACCGTTCACCTGGGACACTTTACCCTCTCCAAACCACCTTGCACAACAAATGGACCTTCCCTCACTGCTGGCTCTTTTTGTTTGCTTCAAGCTTTCCACTTTCCTCCCAGTTTGGTGTATAGTCTGATGGATGCAAATGGGCACTTACTTAATTGGATCAGTTCCCAAGATGGAGATAAAGAGGGCACTGCCTCCCCCCCCCCAAGTTATTTTGAGCTGTGCTCAGTTCAGCAGTGTGTGGAGAGATCATGAATGAGGGGAAGCAAGGAGACACCACCACTGCTGGACTGATTCAAAATTCCTTGCTCCAGACTCACCCTCACTCCCACACACTGAGGAAGGAGAAGCTGCTTGGGCCCCATTTGTGACAGTGTCTCAGCGGCAATTTATTAAAGTGCCTCTGAGTGATTCAGCTCGCACTTTGTCCAGTCAAGAAGCACCACACTGGCTGCTCTGGATGTGGTACAAGCAGGTAGCTGTTGGCTAGTCACCTGACAAAGTAGATGGAAGCCAAAGTTGAGCATAAACATGGAGGAAACCAAATCAGTTTAGCTCATGCTTGCTCATAATATCTGAATCGTCCAGACAATAGGATATGGTTACAGGTGAAAAAATATTTGGTAGTTTCTTCATATGGTTGAACTCCACCACCACCCATCCAAAATCCCAAATAAATAAATAAATAAATAAAAATCAAGTGGTGGCTGCATGCCAGTGGAAGCATGTTGGCTGCTGCACCCTGATTAACAGGGTGGTTTACAGCCAACTCCAATAGGTAATCTCATCAGAGAGGGGCTTTAAACAGATAAAGACCACCCCTAACTAGCCCCCTCCCTTTCCACCCAGAGCCCACCAACACTTCCAATTGCCTCTCTTCCCACATGAGACCTCCCCATCTAATACACTAAGTAAGAGCTGCTAAAATGGCCAACCACAATCCAGGCTCAAATCATCTATTGACCTCATTTTCAATAAAGGAACCATTTCCAGTCTGATGGATGATTTGCTGGTCTTGCATGGAATGGCCATCTGGATGGAAGGATATGATCGCAGTAGTAGGTATACATCACCTGCCAGCTAGGATTTTCTGTTTAAGCTAATGTATGCAAGCTGCCGCTATGTGTCTGTCTATGCGTCTCACTAATATGCCTAAAACCAGACTAGGAAGGAAAGAAAAAACCCCAAAGAGGAGGAAAAATGGGCTAATTGAATTTTGCACCATATGGTCACTATTGACTCAGGTTTTTTTCATCTTAAGTCAAACATGAGGTTATTTTGATCCAAAATAAGAGAATCCCTGGTTGCATCTGGAGACATAACAGCGGTTCATTCAGTTAGCTTTGTACCCGGGCCTCTTTGTTGCCAAATAAAGAGGAGGAACCCAAAACAAATCTATGAAAGAGCTTTGGCTGCAGTAAAACCCCTTGTCCCACACAGCCTTCCTTTCTTGTTTAAGGAGCTCAGATTGGGTTCACAGTAGCTGCACTTTAAGTATAGAAAGATCTGATTTATTAGCTTGTCAGGGGAAGCATTGTTCAAGAAAGCAATCAAAAAGCACTTACCTAGCTCCTCTAAATTTACTGCTTTTTTTACTGGCTAATTTGTGTAACTCCCATGGAGAGGCTGGCAAAGAGTTTGATGAGGCATATAATGATGATTAATGAATTTATTGCCCTGCTGCTCATCAAACAGTTGCAGTATATACTTCTCTCCCTTTCTGCCAAAGTGTTACATGGGATCTTGCTCAGCAGAGGGGCAGAGATGAGATAATGTTGCCCTCCTCCATGCTACCTCACTTTGGCTGTTAACCTGACTGACCTGATGGACATGTGAATGTAGTGAAGGGTTTGTGGGTAGATTGGGAGCACATTGGGTAGTTTAATTTACAAAAAATAATAATAAAAATGCAACTGCAAATGAGAGGGAACCTGCTGCAAGGGACACGGACTCTCAACTTTCAGTCCCTGCTCACTTCTGTGGGAAAAGCCAGGGGTAACCAGATCCACACAGTTTCTTCTGCCTTCCATTGCCACTGCCACAACAACCTCTCAAAGACTCCTGTGCACCAGGATCAAAGAGATAAAATGAACAAAAGCCCATATAAAGTCAACAGAAATACACAATCCAAATAGAAACCATGCTAAAAAATGAAAATGAGGTGGCATATTCCATTATTCTGCTCAAACAAGGCTTGCTCTCATCACAAATGATGACTAACGACTGATGGGGTGGGAAGGGAGTGTTTGTGTATTTGTGGTGGTTTGCTTGTGAAGAAGTCGCTGTGGAGTCAAATGCATTTCTGCAGTTTTGCTAAATAAGGCCACGCCCCATCCATCCAATAACTCACGAGTCACACGTCTCTATGTTCAACTTTGTTGAGGATGTTTACATTTGAGTACACCCCATGCCATCCTATCTCCTGCTCCTAGGCCAACTTTATTAAGTCCTTGCATGTTCAGTATTGCTGGCAAGTAAAGAATGCATTGTTGCCCCCCCCAACAATACCACCATCTCACACACATTGATACTCACACATCCCCACCCCCACCATCATCCCCATTGAGATCAGCTCCCTCGACAGGCTGCTTCTGCATTCACAAATTCATTGGGTTGATCCCTTATATACATCAAAGAGCTCCTTCGCTCACACAGTAAACCAATAGAATTAATTATAACCCCCATATCTTCTAGGCAATGTGGATTTCTTGGGTGCTAACATTAGATAATGAAAAGGTTTGATGACATAAGTTTTCTGAGAAAGCTTACTTTCTATCTCTTTCTAGTGAGCACACTCCTCAAGTGCCGGTGTGTTGTAGTGCACTGTGCAAAATAGCACAGGCACCCAGTTTCCCCTTGAAATAATGTGCATCTAATTTGCCTATATACTGTATCATAACCTCCAGAATCTGTACATATCTTTCCATGTACAGCGAGAAGCCTGTGCTTTGCCTCTTATGTGTTTGACATTAAATGTTAACAGTTAAAGTTTTTAAAATATTCATTACCCTCCCTTGCTCTCTCCCTCTTTCTGTCTAATGGAGTGGATGTAGGGGTTTAGGTATAGCACAGACCACTCAAGCCCTGATAACTTCTTCTGCTGGCATAGTGGAGATGAAATGCATTTGTCAAAAGGAGAAACTGAGAATCAGTCAGTGCTTCCAGAAACTGCCTTTGTTTGTTCTCCTCAAAACAAAAGGCAGCAACCCAAACAGGGGATTCGGCATATGCAGATCAGTGAGATAAATTTTTCATGAGCACGTTTCATCCTAAAGCAGACAAAAAGGGAAAAAGGGGAAAGTGGTTATTAAACTAAAGCTGAAATCAACAAAGTGAAAAATGGTGTTATAAATGAAGTTTCTAAGTGTTTGTTTTGCTTCAAAAGCTGTTCAACTTCTCTGACAAGTATGCATATGATAATGCAGTGCATACAGTATGCTAAATGGGAACTGTTAAATTCTCCTATTATACAGTTTGGGCATATTTTTATGATATAATGTTAACTATGTCATCTTTGCAGTAAGTTTTTTTGTACCACAAATTTAAAAGGGGCATTTTTTTTCTCCCCTACTGGAAACACATTGAACCAACAGTCAGCAGGTTCACTTGCATATATCACCAGTACGTTACAACCACACTGTCTGTTCTCAGTGGGAATCCTGGAATTTTAATGAATGATGCTTCAGCTTCGAGGCACATGAGCTTTATTTGCTCTGGGTGGACAGAATCCACATGCAACAGACCTTGTTCAAACAGTACTTGCAAATACTTTTTAGGATGTTTTTTTCCACTTAGCATTAATAGAGCATCCCTCTATTTTTAACTGACAAATTATCTGACACAGCTTGAAGAACCGCTGCCCATATGAGAACAAGAAAAATACATTTCATCTACAGTTGTATCAAATTTGAGTGTCTGTAATATACAGACTGAAAAAATAAGTTTATTAAGCTAAAATGAGCAGCTTGTGCACAGAAAGCAATCAGTCAAATTGAGATGGTTAATAATAAATTCCAGGAAAAATATATAAGAATATTTTACTCATTAGGCACAATTAATATGGCTTTCAGCATAAAGTGAAAATGGTTTACCGTGTGGCAGCACATTAGCATAGGACATCTGCAAGATCCTCTCTAGTCCTTGACCTGTTGACTGACTCACAAATGTACTGACTTCATTAGCAGGTCACCAGGTGGTGACTGCACATGAGCACTGACACACACACATATAAAAACCTTATGTGCATTATGTCATGTACTAAAGCAATTTTAACGACAAGGCTTCAAGGCATAAAGTTGATGAGGGGTCACATGACTGTTTCACCTTAAGTGGTCAATAGGCAAATAAAACCTTGAATCATTGTCAAAATTGCATGGATAAAAATAGAAAGTAAAAAAGAAAAAGAAAGAAAGAAAAGATATATAGATTAGTAGAATATGTGTACAGTTAGACAGTCCAGGTTTGTGTGCATAATCGCTTTAATGTGGGCTATTAAGCCTAATTGGATACGATTTTACTGTCTGCCCTTCATTCTGTATGATCCCTGCCATTATCAGTACTTATGATTTGTAAGTAACAAGCCACTGATAGCATAGTATGGTACTATACCTAAACCCCTCCATCCACTCCATTAGACATCGTTTTTGTATCAGCTGGTTCTGACTCTCATGTTTCCAGTCAAATCAAATCTGACTGCAAGGACTTTCTGACCAGCGGTTGGGGATATGTTTTACTCATTTCTGTCTTCACTGTCTGTATGGGCGAATGACGTAAAATGGAAAGGAAGCAGGAACACAGGCACCAAACACAACATAGTGATCAGGTGCTGGTAGCACAAACAGCCAGAATACATGGGCTATTAGTTGTGAGTGATATGGTTGAAGTTACTCCTATGAACTTAGCTGTGACTCAGCACTTGGGATTTGGGGGTTGGGGATTCTTGAGGAGAAACCACTTGAGTTGGGGGTGTCAGGGGATATATAGCCTAATAGTTGATATTTATCCCAGAGGCCACACACCCCCCTCTGTGTTTCCAATTGGATTCCATTTAAAAGTGCTGCCATTCTTTCCTCCACTGAGTGTGGACAACACGTGTTTGTGACCACACTCTCTGTTTCTCTCCCTCTGTCTATCACATTCTCATTCCCTCTCCACCAAACCCGGTTATTAACACAAACATTGGCTGACACTTGTTTGTGCTTTTTAATTGTGTCTGGATGTTACGTCTTTTGTGAACAAATACATTAGCATTTCTCTAGCACAGTGTAATCACTCCTCCAACCACAACGCCATGCAGACAGAGCTAAGGAAATTACCACATGCAATCATGTATGCAGCCAAGCACGTTTGGCATCACTCAGCTCCTGTATAGTCTGCCACAGCCTCTAACTTTGTGTTGGTTAGTGAGTAAGGCCTTTGTGGAGTTGCCATTTCATTTCACCCCACAAGCACAGCAGCAGTAAATTGAATTATAAAAACCTTCCTTACAGTAATGTCAACAGTGTCAAACTATTACAAAACTATGAAATAGTATGTGAAACACAGATTACAACTGTTAATTGATGATCCATTCTTCCATTGTATAAAAAGGTCAGTATCCACAGTATTAACACTGAGCTCTGGTTACACCAAAAAAAAAGTGTGTGTGGGGGGGGGTGATAGTTAAAGGCTTCACAGCAACATGGAAATGATTCTGTCACAACAAATTTAGATTTTCTCTCACTGATATAACATGAGAAACACAAAGAAAACCTACTCTTCAGGCCTCTCTACATACTGTGAACAAAGCAGTTGTGTACCGAGGATTACACTGTAAAATATGTATGTCCCAGTGAAATATGTATGTAGCAGTTTGTCACCAGTGACATGGCTTGGACAAAGGCTGTACTGAGTACACATGAACACGTGTTTGTTTTTTGTTTTTTTTCTATTCCCTTGTCTTTAACGGGTGTAGACACAAGGAAAGTCTCATCTGGGGGAATCATTAAGCATGACATCACTGTATTTGGTATGCATCTTAACACATTTCACCGAACCACTCATTTAATTTACATTAATAATTTCATGAATCATAATAAAAAGCATGCAATAAAAGGGGCTCAGTGCACCAGCCATCATTGTTTCTGAATTAAACACCCCAACTATCTTCAGGAAATAAGACTGTTTTCATGTGGATAGGGGGGATAATCAACTCAGTCATGGTGGTTTGGAAAGGGAATGTTTTCAAGTTTTAACAGGGTTGGTTTCAGCATTCCCACCACCGCAGTGATCTAACTCTGGGAGAGGGGCTTCTTTTTACTCTCTATACCACCAAATGGAAAGGAGGTTACATGGATGAGCTGTAAACTATACTCTGGAAAAGCCTAAGCAAACTTGAATGCCCAGGACCCGTGAAGTGTCACTGGTAATTATGATAAAATAATATTTATCAAGATGAGCACTATGTCATCTACATAGTAGCACAGTATAGCAAAATTTTGTCCTTTTTTGTAGTCAAAAGAACTTGGCCCAAGGCTATAGCATCACCACATAATGTTCTCATGACTCAGACTCCCACTATCACAATCAAACAAAAAGCACTAGTGCCATAATAGTTTGACATCTGTCAAATACAAGAGGGTGCAACCAGAGGGAAGCAGTGTTGGATAGTCGCCTCTAGCTGTTTAGCTCTGGGTCTCAGGTGTCTACTTCTCTACAGGTATGGGTTACCATAATAGAACAGTTAAGAGGGCCTCTTGTCCACTATCACAATCTTGCCTCTAGTCCTTCCCTCCTGTCTCGGCACACTGACTCCAGTGTGAACAGGGGTGCCTGGCCAATTTAGTGCAGTCTTGTTAGACTGAGTATTGCACAATGGAAACTGTCATGTGGCTTGTAATGAGTAATTGAACTTGGAGCCATTTTGCTTGAGAATATTCAGAACTAGGTCGATTGGATTTCACTTGGAAAAGCCCGTAGACATCCCGCACACTGCCTGCTCAAAGACTTGTTTTTTGTTTGTTTTTTGTTTTTTTTTTCGGCAGAGAGCTGTGACTGGCGAACACTTCTTAGAGTCGCTCTTCCCAAATGGTTACATGTCCAGTATAGTTGCACCCTTTTCTTATGTCCAAAGCCACAATCAGTCCCTGGCCTGCAACCCCCACACTGCTTTCTCACAACCCAACCCACCCTCACTTGGACCGTTTTACCCTCTGGAACACTCATTATGTGAAGAGGATAAAAATATAGCACCCTGTGAATTTATGATTCCTCCAGAGTTGCCATTAAAAATATGAACTTTTCAGACATTCACTCTGAAACCAAAGTAAGAAAACAGAGAAACCACAGCATTTACACAGTGGGACCGCAACATAGAGGCCTGTAGTGCCTGCACTCGCACTAACAGCTTCTTGGTATTAAGGCACAGACACTTTAGGTTCTCCACATATCCACCCACAACACGAGCAAACATTCATACAAGTATATAAACATTTAGACATATCCACATGTGTCCATATGAAGATGAAAACAGATAAAAAACAAACACCCACACAGAACCATCAACCATCTTTTTGGATATGTTCTATGTGTTTATTTTCTGTGCCAGTTTTAAAGTCCAGTCTGTATATCTTATTCCTTCCCAGTGTAAACCTCTCCTACCCATTTCAACCTCAGACACCAATGACACATCCCTTTAAACACCCCTTTCTCTTACATGGACATATGACTCAGTGGTAATGATAGTACTGAATGTTTTATACAGAGTCATAATTACAATCATCTAAACCTCCATTCCTGAAAGTTTTTGTCCATCTCCACCTTCTTTTCTTTCTCTCTTTCTCTCTTTGTCACTGACAGTTGCTTTTCCTGGGATAGCGCCTCTTTTTTCAGATGATAATCTATTGCCGTCCTCCCGTCACTTACATGTAGCAACAGGGTGATTCGGTGCTGTAATTCTGTCGTTAGGTGGATAATGTGTGTGGTGTCTGTGTGTTAAAACTCTAAGTGCCAGCTTTGGTATGACCCCAGGGCAGCCTGTGGGTTTGAGTGATGCCAGTCAACCCACCACGCGTCATTTGTGCTCTGTAATGGGTTTTGTCCAACTCAGTTTGGCCTAGATTGGCTTACAGTATCTGAACATTCATGCGTGTATGTGGGATAAATACTGTTCTTATTTCTACCAGACAAAATCTTTCATGTGGTTGAAGCCTGAATGGACCAAATTGTTTTATGTGGTCTGTAAGGTTTAGAAGATATAAGTCAATATAAGTACTTGATGATGAAACTCAAGGTAAACCCCAAGAAAAATAGGATGATCACGGAGTATTTTTTACTAGGTACACACACAATCATGAGATTTATACGAAATTGCTTGAGTATGTGAAAGCTCACCACTGTCTTGCACTGCACTTTTCTGAAAAACCTGGTGACACATCTGTGACATGAAATTCACACCTATACACAGTAACGCCCAATCGCCCATAGCCACTTTCTCCATAGCCTGCCTTTACAGAATTCATCACATTGTCTGCCAGAGACAGACACTTCTAAAGCAAAAGTGGAATTACAGTAAAACACAAGTTGTATTATGCCAAAACCTTAAGGTACATTGAAAGCCAAATTGATAAAACATGCCTCGGCTCAGTCCACACCTGTCTTTTTCCAATAACAAACCCACACAATTAAGTTCTAAACCCTGCTGTAAATCTTCCAGCACACATGTTAAAAAAAAATCCCGCCAGGCATGCAGACGTTTGCTTGTTATTGCAGTGTGAGGAAGAAAGAATTATGTTTGCGTCTGGGTTTTCTATTTAAAATGTCATATGAATTTATATATACACATTTATGTGTTGATGTACATAAAAACACATGAATCTACTCTTTAAATGTGTGTAGGTGGAGGTGTCACATTCAAACACTGTATTCAATCACAGATGAGCTCCTAGCAGCCCATGACAAATCTCCACCTGTGTGTAGGATCAGTGTTGTTGTACATGTGGGAGCTTGCCCTGATCCCACAGCCTCTGCACTATCACCCAGCACCTGAGGCGCTGCCTGAATGACTGACTGACTGATGGGAGAATCTCACCTGATAAAATGCATCAGTGATTGATCATTGAGGCTCATCTGAGCACCTGAGGGGGGCCAGGCATGCCAAGGACTGCAGGCCCTATGAGGGTGCACCTTTCCTGGGCTTGTCCACCTGACCTCCTGGGGCAGATTCCCCATTTTACACAGTACAACAGTAAGACAAATGGTGATAAGGATAGGACAATTAGTACAAGATCGATCCCTTTCTTCTCTAATTTTTTCTCTCTCATTTTGTTGTTGCTTTATTTTAGCACCATAACGAATGCTGGGAGAGCAACACATAAACTGTAAGATTCTTGGAAGAAGAAGGCTGACAAACCCCCATCTCGCTCATAGCTATGTCTGGATTGCCTTCTGCACTGAGATAGGAGTCAACATGTTTAGTGACATCAAAAGAAAACCTGATACCTTAAGTATAAGAAGATTAACACTTGCAGTGATCTTGAGCTTAGGCTTCTCCAGGACTTTCAACAGACTCTGCCAGAAGGGACAATTACTGATGAATTGGCACCAACATCTCTTAGTTATTTAACAAAATCTGGCACAGTGTATAAGCTCTCGTCCTTAAAACTTCCTTTCAAGTCTGGCCTCGGTATCAGAAGGCTAACAGACTGGGGAATGTGACGAGAGCTGACAGCAGGGGAATCTGCAGGAACACTGAAAAAAGAGGGTGCGAAAAAAGAAAGGAAGCAAGCAAGAAAGAAAAACAAAGGAGACAAACAAAGAAACAAAATCGTATCACTCAGTAGACATTTTATTTCCTGACTTTAGGGCTGCGTCATATCTCAGGGTGGATATTTTTGGTGTGTCTAAACTCACTGGTATGCCTGTGGGTTTTTACTGTGTACCTCAGTGGTCTCAATATGACAACTTTAAGAATGTGACACTGTGTAAAAATGAGACAAATGCTGACAGTCTGACACAGAGCCAGACACCGTATGCATCTAAAATAACATGTACACAGAAGCAAACAAAAACTACACAATATGTTTTAATGGCATAATAGTTTAAATAGCACATTATTTCATGATTATTGCTATTTAGTGCAATTTATGATACTTACACACACCTATAACACACCCACAACTCAGCTTCAGTACACCTGAAGGAGGTGTTATGTTGCCACAAGCTCCCTGCTAATCCTTACCTTGAGCACCATGCACTCACCACAGGGATTCTCGGGGTTTAGAAACTACACTACTCGTTACACATATATCACTCTCTATTAATCCAAAGTACATACTGTAGGCTTGTACCTACAAAGATTTTGTGCAGCAAATGTAATCTGTCTGTCAGAGGTGATGCCAAGAGAGGAAGCCACATGGGGGAGTCATGGACAAGCTTTATAGACAATGATGTTTCTTTTCTTGCTCTGACAGGTTTCTTGCTATTCACCTCTAGATTATATGTGTAGGAGTTACAATTTCAACAACAGTGTTTTGTAATTACTCTAGTTTTAACTTTTTACTTCAGCAAAATTTGTCCTTGCCAGTATTTCTGGTATGAAGACTGAATGAAAAATGCTCATAGTGCTGAAGTCACAGTGAATTATTAATCCACTCTGCAGCTCCACAGAGCATTTTAGCTCTTTAAGTTCCCTGGTTTGGTTTCACAAACCAGGCATTTACTGTATGGTTGCTCTCCGCGATCTCAGACTCAATAAACACAAAACCCCACTAAGCATGAATATTCTCAATCATTCAGTCTGAAATGTTGTTACAAATAAATGCTTGTGTTGATCAGCGTGTAGGTAATTGTTTTGTTATCTATAACAACCTTATATGCCGCTGATTGGTGGTGGCAGTGTATTTAACTTTTATTGTTATTCTGTCTCCCATTGGTTAATGTAGCTTTAGAGACAGTTAAACTTTGTAATCTGTAAAAATAAATACATTTTAAAAAGTATCTGCCCCATGTT
Organism: Monopterus albus; assembly: GCF_001952655.1. Lineage (NCBI taxonomy): Eukaryota > Metazoa > Chordata > Actinopteri > Synbranchiformes > Synbranchidae > Monopterus > Monopterus albus. The sequence goes on along the minus strand of NW_018127897.1, from coordinate 1,991,832 downwards.
CATGCGACTTACTTGTGTGGTGAGGTCACAACTATGTAAACTGTGTCACATTTATCTCATTCCATGTCAGATGTGGCCACTGAAACATGGAGACAGTAAAGGATGTGTAGAGGTGTAGAGGG
>NW_018127897.1:1968972-1991422 GCF_001952655.1 Monopterus albus | reverse complement strand
TGCTCAGTGAGTTTCCAAGTTTCTGCTAGTGTGACAGTGGGCTTAGACGTTAATCCACATGATGTCAGAACAAATCTGAAACAAATATTCCTTCCAAATTTCTCCTATAAATCAGGTTCATATGCAACTATTTTGCCTTTTCAAGCTATGTTCCAGGAGAATGCTGATGTCCATAGATTACATTTATCACTAAAAGATTAACCAAAACTATTGTGAAGATGTCTCAACAATGTTCACAGTGAAATATTTTCTTTTACATTCCTTACAATATCAGCATGTGGCAACTAAAACATGACTAAGGTATGTACAGTATGGTTATGCTCAAGGACGTGGTTATGGACAGATCACAGTCTTTGTTACACTGAAAAATCAGTGCACTTTCTGCACTGGCACTAAAGCTTTTGCTAGTCAGTTCCATTTGAGCATCATTTCTAGGAAACACTGTTGCTTTGCTAACATTTGTGTCATCTGTCATTCACTGTAAGTAGTTGTTTTACATCCAGTGGTTAACTTAGGACACACACTGTAAACCCTCAGCTTGGCTAGATTAAAGTTTTTTTTGAGCGACTAATTCCTACTTAGCTTATTTCCAGCCATTATGGCTCATCAGCTTTAATAGACCTGAATAGATGCCATGGCACATTCCATGTTGCAAAACTCCCACTCTGCATTTTTTAAGAAAGCTGTGAGTGATCCGACGCAGAACCCTAAGACATGGTGAAGATAACAGGTGACAAGACAAGAGGCGCCAGTTTGTTGTTGGATCTAGAGGCCGCCTTGGGATACTGTGACAGACGTTAAATTCTGACACATCTCCATGGTGGATGGGGAGGAGAAGGAAACTGAGTGATTTGGCATTGTTTTGGAGAAACTCCCTCCAGTCATAGTGCTCTCTCATTCCCTAACCCTCTCTGGAGTGGCTCTGACAGATAGACGGAGGAGACGTGACCTGAAACAAGCAGCTGTTTGATCATTTCCGTACCACTTTCATTCTGTCACAAAGATCTATGCAAAATCACTTAATATTAAAAAAGATTCCACTATTATTAAAGTGAAAATAAGCCCACTGGTGCCAATGCATTATACATCAATAACTCTGACAAAATCTATTTTGTAAGTAAACTGATGAGCCAAAGGAAGAAAGAGAAATTTTGATAAGTCTCAGTAAGGCCATAGAGAGATTTGGCATATGTCTGACGGTATGTGTGTGCAGATGTGTGTGTGCTATAGAGAAAGAGGAAGAGAAAGATTCAAGTAGATCCTGAAATGTCAAGTGCAGTGACAGAAATTTTTTGACTTCTAATTTTTTCTCCAAATCAACCACAAAAGGTTAAAATCAGCAAGTGTGTAAGTGCCTGATAGCACACAGTTATTAGTCAGACAATTTGATTCAGTTTGCAAAGTGAGCGTACATTATGTGCCAAAAGTTGTGTTAGGAACGGTATTTATAAAAGTCTAGATCTCTTGGCTGAGGATAAGGTATATCTACATACAGAAATCTGCACATTCGCACATATGCAAACAAATTCAGTGCTGCCTCGTAATGTGAAGGCCTGCCAACGTCCAAACAAATTTAAAACAATTGGAGGGTTTGGCAGGAGCAGACTGTTCTAGTCATTATTCTGGTCTCAGTGACAGCTTGCCCTGCTCACCTCATCTGTCTGCCCTCTATAAAGACCAGACTTCCGGGCAAGCTCAGAGCCCCCACCCTTAGCCCCTCACCACGAGACTTCTTCTCACACCCTTCGTCAGAAATCTCTTCTAACGGTTTACGTATGGTGTGGATACTTTTATCCCCTATGGCTGGTGACAGACTACAGACACACTTCTCAAAACTTTCATGCTAAAACATTCCTACATCACAAACTGTGCATATATATATATTTTTTTTTTAAATTTTTAGAAATATAATTTTTTTATTTACTTTGTATTTTATTTAATTTTTTACACAATCATTATTGTGGAGAGCAGTGCTGGCTTAATTATCCCATGTACAATGTACAGTATTTGGGTATAAAGAATTTGAGTGAGGTTAGCTGAGGAAGTGAGTACCAGCCAAAATATCCTCACTTTCCAAAAATGTCCTCACTTTGTAATACTTTTTTTTGGTCTTAACAAAATTAACTCAGTGATCTCAAAAACTAAAATCATAATCCCATCACAGGAGAGGTAAATAGTCCTGTATCCCTAGAACAACAAATAATATAATAGCAAAAAGACCTGACCTCTCCTTTTGCCACTTAACACCATTTTTATAACTTGGCTGATTTATAACAGTACACAGTAAAGACTAACTAGACATCATGTGCAGTGAAACAAGTAAGAAAAGTCTACCAAGTCATTACTACTGCCTAATACCCCACTTATTGTTCAGCTTTCTTTGCTCTTTCAGTAGTGATAATTTTTAATACACCCACACAAATATGAAAGCAATAAAAGATTTTTAAAAAGTTTAAAAAGTTTATTATTCACTATTCAAACCAAATCCTTTGTTTTCTTACAGTCACATGTGCAAATACTGAAAACTGCACAGACACATGAAAATCACAACCTCTTCCCCTTGGGGACATATAAACTAACACACCCTAAAATAAACTTCTCTGACTCTGCTCTGCCAGCGTACCCTGCTGCAGCCGACTCAGCGAGGATTTACGCAGCCCAGTCACAGCTACTCCATTAATTGCTGAAAGTGACACAATGTATGGTTATTACACGATTACAGCATGACAGCTCTCGTTTTTCACCATTAAGAAGCAGACGGGCCTGTACTCAGCTGCAGCAGGGTGTCAGCACATGGGAGAGCGTCCATAGGAAGACAGGTTTCACTGCAAAGGCCGTGGCCCTAGCATGAGGTGCTTAGCTTGCTTATGTGCTGGCACGTCGTAGGAGTGACATTAATAAATTTACCTTCTTGATGAAACCGAACTGACTGAAACTGTACTCGATCAACCAGAACAGCAACCTGACTGGTCAGCTACATTCACAGAGATGCCACAAAGGCAGTATCATTTTTTTCAGCTGTGTGAGCCATCAGACAGCATAGCAGGAAAGGTAGCAGCAAGCATAAGCAAGAACAACATTTATGAAAAATGAGTGCATGTAAAGAATTCAGTGGGGCATTTTGAGGTTTACAGCTACTCAGCCAGTATAAATTATGTGAGGGGACACTAAGATTCCTAAGGCCATGGGCTTAAGAAAGGGGTGTGACATAATAGTGCATATACATAGTATACTAGCACATCACTCACTATCTGGTATAAATATCTCCCTCTTAATTTTGGCAACTCATAAGTGCATCCCAAAGTGCTGTGACCAACTCCAAACAACATAACTAGAAACATCCATTTACAATCATAGTATCCTTGCCAAAAAAGTTAACAATGCCATTAAATCCTCAACTTTAAATACAATTATGAGAAAAATAGATTCAGCTTGTGGTTCTATTAACTGCCCATGTGAAGCAAAGATGTCAAGGCTGTATGGATTTTCTGCCAGGGAAGTCGTGTGTGGCTGTCCCTCTCCTGATGTGAGGGGGTTGGCAGTGGGGGTGCAAGAGAGAATGTGAATAATGCATTACAAGGTATGAAGCTGGTAAGAAACCGGTACTGTGGGAATTTAAAGGCATTTGTGTTTGTCACACAAATCAGGAAGTCTCGCTGAGCTTGGAGGCAAATCTGAACTGACGGCTGAGAGCAGAGGATGACACCACCTTTTCCACAGAACTCGGGCCTGAGAAAGAAGCAGCTGGCGAGAAGGTAAAAAGAGGAAATGTGTGTGTAAAAGATGGAGAACAGAACAGGAGACAGACAGAGAAAAAGAGAGACAAAGAGAGGGTCAAGTTGGAGGAGTTAAATGGAACAATGTCAGCCTTTCTCAAAGAGGTCAAAAACAAAGAAATGTTCACCAAATAAATTGTCGAATCACAGCTGAATAGATGAAATACACCAGTGAGTACAACATTCATACCACTCACTTAACATTGTGTGAGCAGGCCGAGTAGATAATTGACATTTTGAGGAACAAACTTACTTTATGTTAATTACAGTGTAATATTTATCAATCCCAACTATCTCTCTTGCCTTTATTACAATGTTACAGAACATATCCGTTACTTAAATTTTAAATGAAATTGTATGGTTGTCCATGATTTATTTACTATAATGTATTGTATCTGCGACCACCAGAGGAATAAGAAACACACAGGTCAGACATACTAAAGATAAAAGCTGTTGACCTCTGCTCAGAGGGAGATTCTCTTCCTGGCTGACATGCCATGCTGCTCTGTGGCTTGTCTGTCAGTGGGGCTTTGTGTGCACGAGTCTGTATAGGATCACTTGTGCATGTCTCGGTGTGTCTATCTATGTAGCAAGGGTCAACTTGGTCTGAGGTGGTCTGGTTTGGAAAGAGGTGGAGGAGGTTGAGGGCACAGTGCAGACATATAGAAATGGATAAAGGAGTGCACTTGGGGTGGGGCTGTTGTCCTGCCAGTGCAAAGGGTACAGAGGTGCAGACAGACAGGAAGCAGGTTGTGATCTGAGAGAGTGAGCCCCATCCTTCTCAGCCCTATGTGGCCCTCCCTGTGAGCACTGAGTTTCTATGAACTTGCTCCATAATTTAAATAAGTTTATAGATCTTCAAAGCTCTACTTAAAATTATATTATGCAACTTTTTCACTCCCCTGCAATGTAGAAAATACAAACAAGCTGGGATAAGCTAAAGCACGGGTCACCTAATTTCTCTGAAAGGAATTTGTCTGCTACATGTTTGGCTTCAATCCATTTTCCTCCTAATGTTTGTCATTGCCCAGTATTTTTCAACCCTGCTGCATAAATAGCTTAAAAACAAGGGCCAGAAAATTAACAGGGAATATGAAATCCACCACTCCTAACCCACACCATCAAGTCATACATCAGGAACTAGAATGTGGAAAATGTCCAACTCTTCTTTTTGACTATAGTAGTTTGGAGTAGTTTCTTGCCTGACTGCTGATGGGGATTCAGTGTAACTTAAAGTAAGGGTAAAAAGGCTTGGCTGCCAAGCTGATGCTGGCAGACACATACCAGACCTTCACTTAAAAGGCCCTGTCAGGGGTTAAGTGGCCATGGAAAAGCAGGCAGAGAGCTGCCGCTGAAGTTATTAGGCAGCATAGTTTCTCTCGTCAGCAGGTGGGAGGTGAGATCTGGTGTGAAGAGCAGGTGCTGATCAGGGCCACAGAGCACAGCTGAAGCTTACACTGTGATAAGCCCAATGCCACTTAAATTACACCCCTAGCACCGCATTGGCCCAGCATGGTTTATGAGTGTGGGGGAGAGAAAGTGAGAAAGTTGAGTGTACAAATATGAGAAACAAAAACTCGGAAATGTGGATGTATGCGAGTGTGCACAAATGAATGTGTGTGTGTGTGTGGGGGGGGGTTCTCTTTTTCTTTTATTGGTGAAGGTTATTTGAGTGTCTACATACTGTATATATATAAGAAAAAAAACAGTGACAGCTAAATAAAGTCTGGTCAGAATGACAGATAAGGCCATGTTTGCCTGTTTATAGCCCCTCTCATTGTTCAAATTCTGTTTCACTTCAAACATCCACCCAAGTGTTGATTCTCCTTCCCAACTCTCAGGGTGTGGGGGTGGATACAGGCTGCCAATGAGAATGTAAGATGGAGGCCTGCGTGGTTTTGTCAAATGCTCAGCCACAAACTGGTACCAAGTCACAGATTTCAAACTCTGGTGTTTTGTCTGAACCCGGTGTCGACACACTGTTAATGACAGTTTGGAAAGGAAAAGAGTGGGAGAATGAGAAGGCAAGAGAAGAGAGCAGGGGTGGATGCATGTATTTGATGATTACCTTTTTGTTAGTTCCAGCCCTCGAGACCTCAGCACCAGAAACATTTCCAGCAAACCAAAATCATAAACAAACAAAAAATGATAGAAGAGACACGGGATGAAAGTGGACAGAGAGCAGAAGCACAGGGAGCTTTGAGGATGAGTCAAAGTGAAGTATTGATCATTCATTGACAAACACAATAGAAATTTAAGATGTGATGTGAGAGGCCCCCATCCATTATTTATCAGCCAGCCAAATGTGAGTGACATGGGGTGTGGACAGGGGGGAGCACTGAGTATTGATTAGAGGGGGGAAAAGGTGTGCAGTGCAATGGGGGCTCCAGAGAGAAGTGAGGGTTGGGGGGCAGGGAGGTGGAGGGGATGCAAGAGAGATGGCTGAGTGGGGAAGTGAGGTGGAGGGGTGGGTTTGGGGGGTAGGTAGATGGAGCACAGGAAAGCCATTAAGGATGTCAATGTTACCAGACACTGCCAGCGACTGAGAGGGCAAAATAGAGAAACGTAAAGACTGGAGGAGAGAGAAAAAGAACAAGCAAGAGGTCAACACCCGCCTACTGTCACACCCCCTTTCCATCCCACTCCACCCGTCTCCCCACCACCCAAATCAATATGACCATGTCACAATATAAAATGCATGCTTTTGCTCTTAAGTAAAAGGTGTCTAAGATTTTTAAAAGCATTGATTCAGGGACAGGTCGATGGAAATCAAGGCATATTTTCCTGTGTAAAGAAGAGTAATAACACTCAGCTGATAATAACACAATTGAGGGGACACAACTGTGTCTACAAGGAGTGCACTGGTCAGATTACTGCACTCCACTCCACAAGTAGAGGTCACAGGAAGGCGACAGGTCAAGGACTTGAGCTCACTCTACAGAAACTGACTTGGGGATTTGTCTGTGGGGAGAGCACAAGAGGGGGAATGAGTTGATGGTCCTGGACTTTTATTGGAGCATCTGCCAGAAACATTTTACACAGTGAAGTGGGGAAGACAAGAGATTCTCACAGCCTTAGCCCTTTGGGGAATGTTCACCATCAAACACAGTGAAGACGGAACAGATAATTCCTTTATTTCAATGCAAACCACATAAAGCCAAACACATTTAATGAGAATTATTTTAAGTAATATATTGTGACTTAAGCATCAAACTACATTTAGGTGACCTGGCTGTACTATTCTTACAGTTGAATTTCAAGCTCACCTCTTCAATTATCATTTGGCTGTTTATCCTAGCTCCCTAAGTAAATGTCAGTCACTGAGGAGAAAACAAGTCAGCAGCAGAAAAGGTCTGGGTGGGTTCAGCGGTTAGGGAAAGTTTTTCTCCCTAATGTGGGCAGAGACAACCTCCATGCCGGCACTGAGGACACAGCACCGCCCATGGACAGCCAAACCAAAGCAGTTATAAAACAGACCTAAAGAGAGACAGCTAGAAAAACATGAGATGAGAGAAGGAAAATACTAAATCATGTTCCATAATCAGAAACAAAACTCTTACCCACAACATAAAGGGCACTGACAGAATGCATCCATGCGTCCCTTGTTGCTGCAACAGTTCACACAGCAGCCACAAAATGGGGCTTTAAAGACAATGGTGGTACAGCAGCAATTAGCCTTATTCCTGGGTGTGGCTATGTTCTGAAAAGATTCATCTCTCCATGACCACAGAAGCGTGTAATGAATAACATGACATTGCTGTAACACAATAAAATAAACAACAACTGGCTGAACTCAGCCAACTCCATTCCATTTTGTTGACCCCTTGAATTTCTTTAGCTCATACAGCAGGCTTTAATCACACTGCATTCAAAAATTAATTGTACAATGTTTGAATTATATTAAATCATAATGTTAAAAATGACACTTTTATTCCATTTGCATGGTCAAGTGTTCATTTTTAAATGTGAAACTGACACATTTATCTTGGGTGGATTTTCAGACCATTGCTAAAGTCAGTATATACTGTATTTTCAAGAGTTCAGCAAATGAATTATGTGATGCATTACATACTCATACTCAGTAATGTACTCTTTTGTTACAGTGCAGCAGCAAAAACTCTGGATGCTCTACAGTAACTGTTGCTCACTAACTCACTAACTCATTAACAGAGCAAAAGCTGGAGAACCTGAGCTTTAAAATGTCAACAGATTGCTCTGCCCCATGTAACTCCATGAAAGTAGAAATGTCAACAATGGAACAAGCAGAAGCTTGTTGTGCCTTGGTAACTGGCACTTTGACAGGATAGTCACAGTGGTCTCTGCAGCATCAGATTGAACCTGTGTTCTTCTAAATACCCAACAATCTCTCTAATCACTCAGCCATGCTAACACCCCAGATGCTTGAAAAGCAGTATCACTCACTTTGAACATCGTCCATCAAACTCTAAACCTAATGCCAAGACCTTTGAGTCAACAAGGTCTGACCTGAACATTTCTCTGAAACATGCTGTGGAAATATCAGGCAATGGACTCTGGCAATTGGTTGGGCTCATCCTGATTGTATGTGATCTGTTTTCAGTGTACTGCATGAGAATGTTGGAAATGGAAGCCGGCAAGGAGATAATCTGGTCACCTGATCTGGGCTCAGCAGAGGCGTTGACAGCCGTGCTGTGCCACCGTGTGTCATACGATGAGGGGGCCAAATGGCAGGTGACTGACTCACCCCCTCTTAATGGACAGATGACCACATCACCAGGAAGACGTGGAAGGAGGAGGAAGAAGTACAGGGGGAGGGAGGAAGATGAGAAGGGGAAGGGAGTTGAGGTTAAAAAGGTAGCGCAATGGTTTTCATTTGATACCCCATTTCATGTGATTTTTGATAAAAGTAGGTCTGATGTAAGGTGATGAGGGAGGGAATGAGGGGGAGGAACAAAAAGAAGAGTTATTGTGTTTCACATTGCAGTGAGCTAGAAGGCTCTCTACTGGTACTCCAGCGACACTGTGTGAAGCCAGCAGGTATGAAAGCACTGCGTAATACATCCATGTTTAGTGCTGTACAAGTATGCACAAACCATGGTGTGTGTATATTTAACAGCTTAATCAATTACCTAAGCACTTGCCAAAGAGGAAAAGGGATTTGCTCAACATGCCTCCCACCTTTCAGAAAAGGGGTCTACACAAATGCATGCAGACAAAGAACAAACCATGCCCACCTCCTTTTGTTTAAAGGAGATTTGTGGTACATGGTGTCAATAGCTAGAGTTCTCTGTTGAAACCAAACCAAATGACAGTCATCAGTATGAAAGGGAAGGGGTATAACCACTTAAACACATCCACACATCTACTGTATATTCATAGCTCATGTTACTACAGTCACACAGAATAATTGCCTAAAATAGAAAAAGGCTCAGGCAGCATGCTAACACCCTCATAAATGCAGATGTTATGCAGATGATTTAATCACAGGTCTAACAGATGTTTTAGGCTGCCCTCTTTCATTAAAGGCCTGCCACAGCAGACACAGGAATCAGAGATTTTTCTAGGAATTAGGATATGAAAAGCATGTTAGTTCAGTTAAGAAAATTAAATTGTGTACATTAGAAAGAGCCTTGTTCAACCAGCAGTGAGCATTTTGCCGACAAGGCTCAGGCGTAATGGAATCAAAGAATCACAGCTTAATTGAAATGCACTTAAAAAGGATCATGCTGACAAATGCGATTGTACTGAGACGCTAATGTGCACACCTCCTCCCAGTCCTTTTTAAATCCAATGAAATTGAAATATTCTGGGCTGCTGACCGCTTCCTGATACAATCAGCGGGCCAGCAGCGCAGCACATGCAAAGATGAAGAACAAGATGATGAAAAAATAGGAAGCAGGTAATCAATTTAGAACAAACACATCAAGGTGGCACCTCTCTCACTCCTCCCTTCTTCTCTCACACACATACACAAACACAAGCACACAATGTTAAGTCCACAAATGAAAGGTGAAGTTATCAGTCTTGCCTTGCAAAGAAAGACCATTTACTTCTTTGAGCTCGTAATAGCATGTGGTGGGAGTTAAAAACATCACTCTGCGTTTAGCCGAAGGTTCAATTAGCATGCATAACAAATGCACAGACCAATAAAAAAATATTCATATGCACGTATATAAAAACAAACACTGACATAAATGTTCCTGGTTGTATGTTTCCATGTAGAGTATCTCATATACATTAAGAGTTCAGAAGGCACACACATTCAGGCATGTGTGACTTCATTGTTTTATGACCAACAGCACAGTTATAAAGAAGAATAGCTATTAATAAGCTTTAATTACCAAGTATATCTGTGCGTGGAGGCTATTTAGGTTAGCCCACAACTATGTATGCATCACAGAAATACTGTGTACATGTATAAACACAGTGATCACATTATTACCATTTGGAACTATCCATACTGCAGCTAACCTTTTACAGCACTAATCAAAACGCAGTAGGGTAACTCACAGCAGTAGTGAAGGTAAAAAAAAAAGATTATCTTACAACTTGAAAATCATGTATATGAAAATAAACAGCCTTCTCCCCTAACACTTATTTTATTTAGTAGTAGTTGATAAGAAAATTGTACTTGAATTGCAAACACTAAATACCTACAAACTTTTTGAGCTTACACCATTTCACAAACAAGTCTTTCCCACTACACATGTATGCGATCAAACAAAAATAGAAGGTTACGCAGCTGAACTGCTGATATGGAAACAAAAAAGTAATGTGTTTGCTATTTTTCTTGCCATTAGTATGTTTGCTGCTGAGCAGAGCAGTAATCTCTAGGTAGTACTCTGGAGCAGCCACTAGGGGAGCTTCCAGCCCCCTTTTCAGCAGTGTATGTAAACAAACAAACACATGGCACTTACACACATCCAGGAACAGCAGTAGGACCAAAACGAAAAACAAAGAGAAAAGGAGTATGAATGTAATCTTTAGTTACTCAACAAAGGATGATGATATATCAACATAATCTGCTTCCTTCACAAAAATGAGCATGGACACCCTCTGAAACACACTTTTTAATTATTATTTTAATCACTCTAGCCTTCATCCCCACATTTTTTAGCCATCCACATATACTGGCCCATCATACTATTGTAGTAGAACTGATGGGAATACTCTATGCTCTAAAGTACAGAACACACCTCCATGATACATTACAAATCTAAGATATTTAAGCTCTTTGTATGAGTTAAGTCTTGGAGCTGTGCCATGCCATTCTGTGGATGATGATAGGGAGCTTTAGTCATGTCTGTGTTAGCAGGATGACTTCCAAAGCCTCTGGGATGGTGTGTTACTAGCTAGCTCCAGTCAGCCCCAACACTGATACCAACTCTGCCTGGCCTCAAGCACCAGATCAGAACCCCAAATAGGCCTTGTATTAAAGGGGATAAGCCTTACCACAGGGACCAACTATTCACCAAATAAGATCAAATGAATTGTTGTAGGTTTATTGTGAGTTGGAATAAATAAAAACATAATGGTTCAACAGTCCAGCATTGGGATGGAGCCAAGGAGCAAAGCTTTGATTTCTCATTATTGTTATTGTGCTTTACAGAATGTCTTTGGGAGGGGAAGCGACCTGTGAATATCAGCTGACATAAATTCCAGGACACGTGTCATCCTCAGAAGTGGGAAAGGCAGTGTTTTCCTTTCTTGGAGCAGGAGAACATGGTTCTTATTCTAAGATAAATACCGCCCATCTGTCTGGTGCTGTATGGTGGCAGGGTGTGTGTGCCAACATTGCAGCCATTCAAAAGACACTTAGGTCTGTGTGTATATTTTCACAGTCTGATTGAAGTAAAACACAGCCTTTAATGTGTCATTTCAAGTGAACACCATGCCCAAATGAAAACACACACACCTACAAGCCCCACTTAATTGAAGGCTACACGTTTTCACATAGCAGACAGCTTTTTTGTCTTCTTTTTTCCAAGGGGAGAACAGAGCACTTTTTGAAATCAATATTCTCAACTTGTTTTCCTGCAAATTAAAGCTGCCATTCTCTGGCTAGTGTCACCAGGGAACCATGCTGAGAAAGGGATAAGAACTGCAGCAGTAAAGTTTTAGATTTCAGGCAAAAAAGATTGGAACATAATGTATTATCTCAAAATGACTAAAAGAGAGAGAGAGAAAAAGAGAGGGAAACATATACTGTACACCAAAATGGAACCCAGCTGCTCTTTCTGTTTTAACAAAATATGCAAGAAAATAAAAAAGAAGAGAATATAAATATCATAATCATAAACATAATCATAATTTCAAATGTTCCTCATATATTTCTCTTTGAGATATAATCTGTTTCAGCTACTTTCTATCCACAGGAGAAGAATTTCATGGCTACAAGTTTCTGCCTCATCTTCCATCTCAATAACATGCAATTGCCTGTAGTTAGTCTACATAACATGCAATTTACACAGAAGACTGCACTTTTCTCACTGTCTGCTTCAGCAGACCACAATTGTAAGACTGCACTTTTCTCACTGTCTACTTCAGCAGACCACAACTGTACTTTGCCAGAAAATCAGACACTTCACAGGAAGCTTTGTAGTGCCCAAAATCCCAGTTATGTTCATCAATACTTAATAAAATGGCTTGGAAACAGTTTGCACCCCCCCAAGCCCATGTGCTGGTGTGATGTCTTTAATTGGTGGGCCAAAGCAGACAGACAAGACTTCGGATGGCACTGCTCTTAACACAATACTGGCACTGGGTGTTGTGCAAGCATGGTTGCTCCACTGCTGGCCTGCAGTAAGAGTTATAAAGGGATGGAGCGCTGTAAAGCAGTTGTTTCTCCACCATATCCAACTCTCACAACAAACAACTTCTCTGCCGCCAAGTGATGTACTGCAAGCAGGAAGTGCCCACAACAGGACAGGCTCTTTAAAACTATCTTGCATATTTGGCAGGGTTGTTGAGATAAAACAGGCACAAAGGGAAAACATGAAAGAAGAGTCGTCACCCTCCCTGATTAACTCTGTCTCCTCCTCCTCTGTCCTTAGGCATGTGTGGTACTTTCATCTTAGCATGCGTTGATGTGCTCCTCTTCCATGACCCATGTACTGTCCTGGGAGGTGTCTTTACTAAGGAATTTATCTTCATTTACTTCCTGGGTAAATTGATTTTTTTAGCCAACACTTAGCATCTTTTCTCACGGTCTCCTCTTTCAGCAGAGGCAGGCTTCGTCACGCCCTGCCATATTTCTCCACTCAGGACGTCTGGGCTATTTTCCAGGGCTATTGGAATAAGAACGGAAGAATCCCTTTCAAGGTCCCAAGGAGATAATCTCCTGTCATTTCTGATTTGCATAACATTATTTAATATTTAATGCAATGGCATTAAGCTATGGAAGACCCTCCCTGTTCTGTGAGCCCAAATGTGTTTGTGGTGTGTGCATGTGTGCACAAACATGTGCATCTATGCATGTGTATATATAGAGACAACACTGTGAAGGTTCATTTCCAGTGGCATAACAGGAAGTTCCCTTCTTCCCAGAGTGAACCCCACCTTCCAGCCTGTCCCAGCTAACACACAAAATGACTGCACTGCACTAAGATAATCAACAGATAGCTCAAAGCAGATGAAAGAGGTATCAGATCTATTCACACACACTAAGACACACACACAGAACAATTAACAAAGCACTGTGTTCCAGGGTGCAGGGCCAAGGCACAGCCCAAAGGACCAAGGGCTGGATACCTTTCTATTGTATTTGTCAGATCTGTATTATGCCCTACTTAGCTGCAATGAGACTCGGTTAGTCTGGAACTGATACATTAATATATTAATGAATACAATGGAATTGAGAATGCAGGGACAAGCTTGCTCATTTGCTCATTGTAGGCCAAACAGCTTCACTAGAATACTGGTTTTGATTGGGAAGGAAATGGCTCAAGCAGGTATTATGCAATGAAAACTTTAGTAGCTTTTTGGTGGGTTTGTGAGAAGAACAAACCAGGAACAAAATGTTAATGTGTACACAATGCGCAATGCATAGCTGATACATGTACATACAAACACACAGGCTCATAGCAAATGCATACAGACACATGTTTTTGAAATTGCAGACAGACAAGAACAGAAACATACACAAACTCATATGTACACCATCTCAATTCTCTGTGGCAGAGCATCTTCCACACTTTAAATATAAATTAATTCAGTCAATTTGGTGAATGTTTGGCGATGCAGAGCAGGAATTCCATCTGAGCTTTGGGAATTGTAGATTGTTCCCCTTCTCCCTAAGCCATTCCCTTTGTCTATCAATTTGGTGTGATTAAAAATACAATGATGAATGCATATTTCTTCCAAATGAAGGGGCTGGCAGCAGATGAATCAGAGATCATTGTTTGGTAGAGAGACTAGCCAGGTTGGACCCATTCACAGTCAGATCCTCTCTGCATGCTGGACTTCCTCAGCACTGAGAGAAAAACAGAGAGAGAGAAGGTCATCTGGACGACAGTCTACCACACAGGGTTGGAGCTGGTTAAATTCTCATTAAAGCCACAATAAATATATTTTTTATGTTAAATACAACATCTAATCATCCTAAATATTGACCTCCACACTGATAAAATCCCAACTCACCAGTCTAATAAACTGACATTCATCCTATTTACCCAATTTAATTTATCATGTCAGGTGGAGTCAGCAATAATATATTGTTCACACACAGAAATGCAAAATTGATCACTCAGGCTCAAATACAAAAATGTTTACTGATTTGTAGATCATAAGCACAAATCTTCAGAAAGCTGGAGTGGCTATCCATCTACACCTTCATCTACTAAAACCAACATACTTTAGATGGTATTTCATCATATGAGCTTAATGCTAATCTAAAGATTCACAAACGCATAAATATATGCATGTACTCACACCCACCCTAATGTACTATGCAGTCAGCATAGTACCAAACATATGAAACGTAAGTCTCTCCAATGGCTCAAAGGGGTCTGGGCTTGAAGGGGAGCGGTTGAGACTCATATCCCCAGTAGGATTAGCTCTGTGCAGGGCCACTGACCCCCACGCCCCCACCCTCCAAACTGCCCTCCCAAAACCAGAGAAAGAGAAAGGCCCTCCTCTCTCTTTACATGTACAGCTTCAGAGAGCATGCCTCTTGCTGCCTCAAAGCTTTGATACCAAAATAGTCCAGGAAGCCTCTGTCTTAAAAATGCCCCAGTAGACCTTGATTCCTGAGATAGAAGGGGGAAAAATAAAGACAGAAAGGTTGGAAAGACAGAAAACACAGGAGAACTGGAGTGTTATTCAAAAAGAATGAAAGAGATGAACTTTATGAGTTTTATATGATCGTTAAATACTGTAGTGTATCGCAGACAGCCTCGGCAATACCATTACGTTTTGATCTTGATTAAAATAATGCAGACAGATTTGATGCTGGAGGACCAGTTAACAAGAAAGTGCAATTTTGATTTAGGTTTAGTCTTAGTCTTCTGATTTAAAAAAAAAATGTTTCAGTCAAAATTTAGTCCTTACATTATTGTTAGGACAAACTTGATATTTTAGTCTAATTTTCTTTAGTGATATTTTAGTCCCACTTTGTCCTTCATTGTTAATTTTTTTATCTGCTAAGCCTTTTGAGGCTACAACTGATGTCATCTTTGTGGTGGACATTTACCCTGATTACAGGTGCTGTTCTTGTGCATCTCAAAGTTAGCGAAAAGGTTGGCAGAGCAGAAGGTAATTAAGAAGTTGTGTTCACTCACATTTTGAATTTTAAAAATCTTGTTCATTGGGTTTAGCTGGAGAAGTTACACTGTCAAATAACATTAAAGGCATAAAGGGCTTAGATGTTTTATTGTTGACATGGACTGTCCTAATTAATTTTGATAGCGACGCAAAATGTATCAGCTGGAACGTCCACAGCACTAAATGGTAAATTATCATAAATGTTGGCATGCAGCCTGATTTTCCTTGTTTGTCTGATTTATTTTAGGCAGTGAAGGAAACTCTTTTACTTTGAGCTAAACTTTGTGACTTTCAAACTTTGAATTAAAATGGTATTACTTCATATCCATTCATCCATCTTTCACATTATTATTTAGCTTTTAATAGATGAAAAATGTAAATACATGCATTATGTAATTACATACATTATGTAAGTACATTTTGTATTAGTTTTTGAATGTTAAATGAAAAATATGTTGTCACTGAATAGTTCTCAAAAGATTATCATTGGTGAATGACCCTTGAAAAAAAGAACGTAAATCTCCTTTGAGGCCAGTGTGTTAAGGTTGTCCCCCTCTCCAGGAGGGTGAGGGAGAACCGTGGTTGGACTCAAGATGGCTGACCCAGGTGCTAGTACAAAAAAAAAACAGGCTTAATGGAACAAAAACGCAAAGTAACATAACAGGGGCCATGTACATACATAATCAAAGCAGGGCAGAGATGGTGAAGGAGACCCGGACGAACACGTAAACAGATAAACGGACAGCAGAAATCAGGAGAGCAGGATCAGGAGAGCAGGAGGATGAGGACAGACAAGTGAAAAAGGGTAGCAAAACAAAAACCGAAAATCAACAGCACAGGGACTGTCAGCGTTGATATATCGGTACGTATTACGAACTGCATAAATAACACGATAAGGTCACACGTATATTTATGCGGTTTTCCGACCACGGCGAAGCGTCTGCCAGAGGTATAAATAAGGAAGGAGTCAATCATCGGGATGCACCCCAGCTGTGTGCACCGACAAACGAGTCGCTAATTACCGAATGCAACACAGCTGAGGTGCGAATCCCGCAGGTCGAGAAAACAGAGGAGAGAAAGGTGGAGGAGAGGCAGGTCGCGCCGAGCGGACCTGACACAGTGACTACCATGGCTTTCAGAACATCCAGTACACATCATATTAGTGTATATTTTTAAAAAATGAAGTTATTCATGTCTTCGGAATTAAAAAGAATGTTTTAATAATCGAATTGGTGGTGGGTTTAAGTGCAGAGGAAAATTAATAGTGGAGATTAAAGGATCTGTAACTGAAGTGGAAGTGAGAGGACAAGGGACACATAATCAGAGAAACTGAGGAAGAAAGAGAGACAAAGGCAGAAGGACACCGTGAAAGGTTTGACTGGGTCTTACATTCCAATCCATGGAGCAGTAAAGGTCTAACTGCCATATCCCATTGGCTCACAAACCTGGGGTCCTGTGGTGTGACTCTGACCACTTAGGAGAGGATACAATAATGGTCACCCCTTTCTGTCCCATGTGTCGCAATCACAGGTTGTCATTGTTGCTCTGATTGGCTGCCAGCCATAAGTGTCTGTTGTGCATGTCAGTGTATTCAGTCTATACCCAACAACAGATAATTTTACTAGTACTACCTGTACCATGACACATGGTACAATACACCTGACTTCGGACTGCTGTAATGGAGCATGGGAGAGTAGATGCTACAATGGGAATACATCTCTACACTGAAAAAAAAGATTTGTTGGATTTATTTGATTGTAATGTGTACATCGGTCCCACACAATGATAATGTGTAAAACCAACATAATTTTCTTCTGGGGTTAACTTGTTTGAATTATGTTAACAGAGGAAATATGAATGAATTGCGTACTGTATATATATATACTAGCATAATTTGTGTAAATCCAAAGACCCGGTGTTTCCTTTTTTTCAGTGTACATCCTGCCTGCGCGACTGGAACATCTGCACCAGCACTTGCATGATGAATCTATTTGTCTGCCCTCAATTTCAACAAATCGAATTACAGGCCCGGAAAAACCAGTTTGGTCCATCGGCCACATCACTTTTAAAGTAGACCCATCTTGGCACACTTGTTCATTCTGTAGACAGACTTACTGTATTGGTTCGTTCAACTCCAAGCTCACCTACTTACTCAACATATAGGTCTGAGATACCTTGTTCATTCAGCAATGCCTAGTGCTAGTCAGATCAAAACACTTGCACCTCTCAAACAAACTGCTGGCACTGTGATAAATTTATGATCAAATGGCTCACTGAAAAGTACAGTAGCACAACAGAGTCCTGTAAGCACCAAAGCCAAAGAAATAAAGATAGAAAGACTGAAAGAAAGTGAAAGAGAATGAAAGAAAAGTTGGGGGAGACAAAGAAAAACAGAGGGAGGAGAGGGAATATTCCAACGTCGAAAATATGAAACTGATGGAGGAAAAAAATCATCATCAGTGGTGTGTGTGCAGAGTGCATGCACCTTTAAAGTAAGGGGAGTGGTAAGAACATGCCTCTCTCAGTGGGGCAGCTAGAGAGCCCTCATGTTTGTACAATTTGCACAGTGCAGTAGTGGCATATACACTGCTCAGCCATAACTTTATGACCACCTGCCTAATACTGTGTACACAGGAGTCAGTGTGGTTGGCACTTGTGTCACTCTGAGGCTCACAGCACATCTTGTGTCAATCGTTTTGCTACCATAGTCATAATGTCTGAAAGAGCATGGATTTGTTTATCATTTAGTGATAAAAATATGTTAAATGAGTGAAAATTGTGGTTGTGACTCATGAACACAAGTTAAGGATTTTTTTAGACAAATTCAACAGCCTCCCCTCTCGTGGTGTGATATCACCACTATAACTGCTAAAATGTTTCTCTTCATAGAGACTAGTGTACAGCATTTCTCCTTTTCATCAGTTTTAACAAAGGTTCATACTAATTTAATGTTTTGAAAAGTAACAATGAAATTTAAAAATTGAATCTTTGGTAGATCAACCTTGTTGTCAATTTTTGAAAAGTAACAATGAAATTTAAAAAGTGAATATTTGGTAGATCAACCTTGTCGTCAATTAGCCTTGGGAACCCATGACCTTGTCACTGGTTTATTGTTTGTCTCTTGGGCACCCATGACCTTGTCACTAGTTTACTGTTTGTCCTTGCTTAGACCACAGTTGATAGGTACCCAGTCGTCAGGACATGACAGTTTTGCCCTTGTCGGAGTCACTCAAATGTCAGGACATGACAGTTTTGCCCTTGTCAGAGTCACTCAAATCTTTACTTTTACCCATTTTTTCTGCTTACAATGCATCAACTTTGAGGGCTGGATGCTCACTTGCTGCCTATTATGCCCCACACACTGACAGGTGCATTTGTAATTAGATAATCAGTGTTATTTACACCTGCCAGTGGTCATAATGTTATGGCTGTTTGGTGCAGTGACAACTGCATTACTTCTGTACTTGTCTGAAGTCACTGGTGTGGCCAAATTCTAATATGCATCTAAAAGCTGCCCATCAACCTGAAACAATGGGCCAGTAGATGTAATAGTGTGCAACAATGCTCCTACAGTAAAGGAAAAAAAAACAACAACACTTTGATAGAACAACATTTTTATTACATGCATACAAGAGAATATTATCAAATAAAAGCATTTCATTCGCAGTATTTTCACAGGGCTTTACACAAGCATGTTCTCTCTCTCTCTCACTCTGTGATTGAATATAATTTTGGGGGTACAAGGGATTGCTCATTTCCCCTGAGGAAAAAAGGCGATGATGTCAAAAAAGAGCTTGTGTAAACAAAGCATGCTTGTAGGTTTTTACTGGTGAAAGAGGACGTCACAATGACTGACTGGATACTCTGTTCATCTTGGCACATTTCTGCTGCTATTATGTTGTCCAAGCATTGTGACGGAGTGCTGCAGCTCATCTCATACTGTATGCAGTTATCAAGCTAACTACCAATCTTCCCCCTGCTGCTCCACCAGCCTTTGATAACAACAGAGGGAAATTAAAATCATGAACCTGAATTATGAATCTAATGACAAGATAGCCTCTGAAGGCTCTTCCTCTGCACCATCTCAACTACTTCTCCTCCTCTCTTTCTTTCTGGCTCTCTCTGACTTTTACTCTTGTTCTTCATTTCTCTCTCAATCCGACACACAGTTTGATAAAACTGACAAGGGACTCAATTAAGGCTTCCCTGTCAAAGCTGGAGTGATATTTTATTAAGTGGCCATGTGCCTTTCGATGAGTACATCAAGCGACACATATGTAGACGAGAGAACTGCCCCAGCCGAGTAAGAGTGATACATGTTGCCACTTTCTGAAAGCATTGGAAAAAACTCACTTCATCACATAAACTGAAATATTAAGAGGCCCCAGTATTAGGACCTTCATTTACTTTTTATGCACCATAGTATTTGAAAAGAGACTCTTGCTGTCCCCTTTTCCCTTTTATTTTAAACATATCCAAGCACAAAGACTTCTGGTATTAGCTTTTGCTACATTAACCATCAGAACAAGCCTGGTCAAGATTCTGCCACATCTAAAAAGCAAACAACCAAAAGCCTGCACTGTCACAGTGGCACATGCAGCTTAAAAATGTTTTTAGGGCAACAATACTTATGCTTATTTTGTATCCTTGTCTAATAGTTTCAGTAGTGATTTTGTTTATCCAATTCCTGATTCAGTATAGATTCAATATAAAACAGAAGAAATAAATGTTGCAGAAAAAATGCAATATGTGTAACAAAATTATATTTGACCAAAATTTACAAGGAGAATAAGCACTAATAAGAAATACAAACACATTTAAACACTGTACATATGGTTTTGTATGTGTATTTCAAAATGAGCCTGCAATGGCATGTAAGCATCACGAGAACACTTTGAGGATTCTCCTAAACTACTTTGAAAGTGCATGAATTTAATTTGTAGTAAAGCTGTATAGATAGTGTCATATTTTATACAATATATGATTACATTTTTCTAAGTTTTTTGTACATTATGTACATTAGATTTCTTTGTCTATCACTGCAAGAAGAGGATTTGATCATCAACATTACATTTATGGCTGGCTATCTGTGTGGATAACTGCATATATTCGGAAAGTTCCTCTTTTATTTTAAATTTTTTGTTTAAATAAAAGTAAACTCAGTTCTTCAGAGACAGTAAACATGGTAGTGGTGTTAAAAAGAAAACAGAAGTTCTCCGATGTGCCTGGAAGAGGCTGTGGTGTTACCTTAAGATGAAACTTTAATTCTGAAGTCTATCTTGTAATTGAAATTGCTCTTGTAGGATGGTGTACTGCTGAGAAAAAAAAGGATGCCCCTGTACACATCACTCACACACCCACAGCCCATGAATATGCATGTATATGGGTTTATATGTTGCGCAGAAGTATATGCCAACTTGCCTATAGTATATGTGAAATGTTTGTGTATGGCTGTTTTCCTTCATCTTCACAAACATGGGTGTGTGTGTGGACATGTGCTTGTGATGGAGGTGACATGCGGTTGTACAGAAGCTCAGTGCTGACCATACATAGTCTGTTTTATCTAGAACAGAAGCTCTGTTGGAGGACACAAAAGGCCAGGTTCAAAAGCACTGCAGGCATCAGGAGTCCAGGCCCAGATACATGAAACAATCAGTGTAAACTTGTCAACAGCTAAGAGGGCCATGATGCACCTACAGCAATGCTCCAATTAAAGCTCTGGGTACATCAAACACAGTGTTATTTATTAGTGCCAAAAAATGTGTATGTGTTTTTATCATTGATTAATATGTCGCTTCCAAAACAAGCTGCAGTGTACGATGGTAACTGCAGCACTCAGCTCAGTGCGGTTGCATTTATGTGTGGCAAAGGTAGGAAGGGGATGCTGGGGGCGTGTGTGTGTTTATGCGTGTGTATGGAAGGTTTTCTCCCACACATACAGTATGTACAAATGAAACTTATATGACAATTTTGATGAGTGAGGTTCACATCTCAATGACAGCTACTAGGTATGCACTGATGGATTCGGGCACTGACAAGCAGCAGTGCTGTTTTAATTCAGAGAAAAGTGCACACACACACTACTATAAGTGTGTGAAGGTTTCACTCTCCCTGCTCTGTTATTCCCTCATTTCTTCTCCTTTCCTCCTTCTTCCCAGGACACATACAACTGATAGATCTGACTGTGCTCTTGCTAAACAAATGAAAGTTGCAGCTTGTGCCACTGAGGTGACACTTTCATCAGCGCTCGAAAGGCTGAGTTTGAAATGAGCCACCGCCTACCTTGTGTACCAGTGCTATAAACTTGATGAACTAGTACTGTGTTAATTTTTCAGCTGCAGAAAACTGATTGAGTAATATATGTCTGTCACACGATGATGTAACACATCATGTAATTTTCTTGAATTTAATTATAATTCATTGTAATTATACAGCATTGGCAACTATAGTACTTCCTTTACACTTACAGTAAATACTTCACATATCAGGAAGTAAAAGAAAAATTAATGACAGTAACATCAGTGTAGTTGTCACTAGATAACAGTACAACTAATGTCCAACCTGGGTGGGTAGGTTTTGCACAGTGAGGTGGGGTGTAATGTAATTAGTAATTTAATCTCATTGGAAGTGGCCATGTCAATAACTTTTATGGAATCAGTGCAGCTCTGCCAGTAAAGATAATAGCTTATTTTACTTCCTGTTAAACACGTACTAATAACATTTTTCTAAAGCAAAGTCAATTTCCTGAATGCCTGCCTCTAGGATTTTTTTGTTTTCATTATAAGTGAGGCATTAGATGAAGCCACTATTTACTCATTTACTATCTATTATTTTAAATTAATTAGGAGATTTTTATTATTATTAATATTAGGGAGTGCACAGTATAAAAAACACTGGGGACTACAGCACAAAAATACAAATCTGCAATACAGGAA
>NW_018127897.1:1927412-1968954 GCF_001952655.1 Monopterus albus | reverse complement strand
GTGATACACAAACACAGAAAAACTATACACTCTCAATCAACTCTGTTGGCTCTTATCAGGCATTTGGTACTTGCTTGACCTATAGTTAAAACATAAAACATCCACCTGTTGCACTTATAATACACTTTCCTATCTGTTTGTCAAGTTGTATAAAGAACAGGCTAGCCTAAAATGCTCATCCTGTTGAATAAAATCAAGCAAAACCATTTTAGTAAGCTGCGAGTCTTATCCAAACACGCACACACACAAGCACACCTACACACACACATGTATACATGCACAAAACAGTCTGTGTATTGGGAAGTGAGAGGTAAACAAGTTTAATCATTCTGTTCCACATTGGTTCCACTGACAGTTTATGTTAACAGAATAAGATGAGATGAGAAAGATGCACCATAGCTGAAGCTATAAGTAGAAAAAAATTGTGATGAAAAAAGAAAATAATAAATATTTAGGCAGTGATGTCACATAGCCTAACAGCCCTGATTGTGTACATACTGTATATACTGTATTTCTGGAGGAGAATGCAACAGGCCTTAAATTATGCATTAATCAAACAAAGCTTAATATGAACTGACAAGAAGCTTGGCAATCTGGCAGCCATCTGGAAGACAGTCCTGCCAGTCAGAGAGTCAGAGAGGTGAGAAGGATGGCTGAACTTAGGGTTAACCTCCAAAACAGAGAGATAGGAAAGAAAGAATGACAGAACCACAGAGAAAGAGACATATGCAGATAATGAGAGAGAGGTTGAGAAAAACATTTTGAGGAGTTGGGTTTAAAGGTTACATGGACAGATAGGAAAAATACAAAGGTGATTTGGACATTGTTAAAGATGGGAGGTCAAATATCACTGACACCAAAACAAGGTCAGTTAACTAGATGTGTTTTTGACAGCACTAGCGAAAAGTATTGTCAGGGTCACCCTAACTCAGCGTTACAAACTGCCACATGTCTTTTGGCTGCACACCTAAACACACAGCTAACCATGCACATTTGCAGAGCTACTCACAAACATCAACCAAATACACTGAGCCGACAATAATGCAATCACCCATTCTGTCTCACACACAAATACACACAAGAGTGCACATTTCAAGGAATCCATCACCCACTTACTAAGCCAGACAAACAGGTTTCAAGCTAAACCTGTGGTATGTTGACTGCAGCCTGAACCTCATGAACTCTGCTGACAACAAGTACTGTTGTTTGATGTTTCACTTGTAGAGCACGGTTGCTGTCCTGTGCTACAAATATGCTGTGGGTTCAGACCAAAAGCCTACAATCAGAATGTTCTCTAAATGGCACACAGTTATACCACCCAGGGTGATGGAATGGCATCTGCAGCTGCATCACTGCAGCAAAAATAGGGACAGAGTAACGAGGCAAACAAGAGGAAAACTGACAAGACTGTGATACAAGCAACGAACGATACTTCTACCAGCTCACGTTGCACTTTGATTCACTCCCTCCAGTGGTTAAAGCAATTTTGATTTTACCCGCCTGTAGTACTTAGACTTTTTCTCCTTTAAAATCCAAGTCTGATTTCACATTGTTCTCCACCTAAGTTATGTATGACAAATGCCTGGGGCCAAATCACCATCAAAGCAGCACATCACAGGAATACAGCGCTTCTGAGCTTCGTAGTGATAACAGATGTCACTTTTGAAGTGAGCAAGGGGATGAAAGTGGCGGGGATGTGATGGGCAGCATGAGGACAGACTCTCCACCGCGACCTGCCATCATCAGTACTGCTTAGGTGTAATGAAGTAGGACTGGAGGGACCTGAAAACTCCAACAGCCGTCTGGGTTGTCTGTCTTGGCGGCCCAACAGGGGCCAAGTCTTACATGTCATGCCCCCCTAGCCAGCAAGCAGCTAGCACCCAACCTGGCAGCCCATCATCCGAGAAGCACGCCATCATGCCTCTGCCGCCCAAATGGGATGGAAGTGTCTCCCTCCATTACACTGGCTTCTCTGCCAGTGGATTCGTCAGGGTATAGAGAGAATAGCTAATCTGAGAGATCCAGCGGCCTGGAATCAAAGGGCCATTGGCTTCTCTCTTCCTTGTCTGTAGCAGCGCTCACCTGGGTACTATCCCCAGTGTGACAGAGCGAGCAGCAAGAGGACTTGGTAAACAAGGCAGAGCAATCCAACTTTCAAACAGAGAGGCAGCTAGTGCATGGAAACCAAAACAAACTCAACTCAGGAAATTCACAGAACGTTTTCCCCCTGCCTTCTCCACTGTTCCTTGTGTCTTTATTGTGGCTTGATATGTCACCACTGTCGATATCTCCTACTTACTCAGGACTTCAAGTGGCTGTCTCTATTTTGCTGGGCCATAAATTATTCAGTGCCATGTGTCTTCTTAGTATCTGTGCTTTCCATTGGGTTGCTATCTTATCCCCTCTTCTGAAAGAGGGCTGGTGCTTTGAGACAGAGTTTGCAAAAGGTAACACAGGAACTTTAGCACCAACAACCGCTTTCTTAGTTGGAGCTCTTGTCAAGTACATATATTTGTTCCAACACAAGGAAAATATGAAAAAGAAAAACAAGAAAAAAAGTTGTATCTGAATACAACATGGAAACCAACAAGCTCCTCTGCTGCTGCTACTACAACAACTTGTACTAGTATCTGAGCTAAAAATAATAACAGTATTCCACATAGGGGAGTGCGTGTTTTGTTTCCCCAGCGCATGCATGTGACTGTGTGTTGAGCCCGCTGTATGTAAATAGCCATATGAGACTGCATAGCATTACTGTCCAGACACTGAAGAGGTGACCTGATCCCAATTAATCACACAATCCCAGGGAGGCCTGTCACATCCCATCTCCATCAGCAGTACCATCCTGTTCTGTCTCCCTCTCTTGTCTTCTTCTGTTCCTCCATCTCTTTTCCTCTCCTGTTCTCTCTCTCTCACACACACACACAGACAACAGCACACAAACGCACACAAAACAGCACACATATACCCTGCTAGGCCCCATCACATCCCCCAAACTATCTTGCTGTTTTTCAAACACACAGGGTCTAAAGCTGACAGGTCAGCTGGCAAAGGGCTAGTCAGTCCCCACCTGTCCCCTAACTTCTTTCCCCAGAAGGCAAAGTGCCAGAAGAATGAAGAAGAGGCACTTCTATCTTTACAGCTGCCAAAACAGGAAGCAGCCTTAGGCTTTCTATCCCCCAAAGAGATGGAGTGTTTGCATTGCACCACTATCGGTGAAGGAGATTATTTATTTTATGGTTTATCACACTCTTCACAGCAAGAGTACATTGGGGTGAAGATAGTGACAAAAGGATTCCACATTATGGGTGTAAGAGGCAGGTTGTGTTAACAAAAGGTGACATGACACGGAGTATTTGTAATGTCAGTGTATTATATAAACATCAACAGGCACAGTAAACCTTTTTTTAAATGTGGTATTCAAGTATATATTTACTGTTCTCCTGAATGACATGACTACAGATGTAGGTCTTTAGAAGCTTATAGTGATGACTGTATAGGTCACACAAATCCACACACACAAGGCTGTGCTGGAATACAGCCTTGCACAGAAAACAAAAGTGTGATAAGAAATATGATGTTCCAGGTAAGTGCCATTTTTATATTTGTACTGTCACCTAACATTATCCCTCATTGAAATTGGATTAGTGAACCTACAATATTAAAAAAAAGCCCTAAAAATGTATGTTTTTCAGATTAAGAGATGACCAAAAAAAGAAAGACAAAACATTAATCTGACATACAGAATTTTGACTCCTGTGTGACCCAAAACTAAAAAGGGTGGTCTACTGAGAGTTATCTGTCGAACCTTTCAGCAACACTAAAATGAAACATATCCCTTTTTTAATGCACAGACACTAGTGAAGATCAAAACACCAGCTGTGTCTATGAAAGTGGCATACTGGATACAGGAGTCATGTCGTAGCTTTGTCTTGATTCATCCTGATATATGCATTTTGAGTATTCCCTTTGAAAAAAGGAGCCCTGGCATCTTGTGAAATCACAGAAGAAGTCAAGAGACTATATATCACATGTCGTTAAAGTTCTTTTGTTTTATAGATTTTTAATGTCAGCTTATTCAAACTTGTTCCTTTTCATGATGTTACAGTAACAGGACTGTGACATAAAATAAGAAGTCTGAAAAACTATTGGGTAAAGCAGGGTTTTCTGCTTTTGTTCAAGTCATATGGTCCAAATGATAGCTAAAAGTTGTGTTACGAAATAACGTTTTGCTCCTGTTGCTTGACAAAGTTTAATAAAATTAAATGCAGTATAAAATTGTGGAAGGCTTGTAAACCTTTGAATTATACTTCACTATTTGCCTCAGTTTCAAAGAGGTTTTGTGATTTGCTCAAGGTCTGTCATTCATGCCTTCTCTTATACAACTCCGTTTGAGCAGCCTCCTGTGTTGGCCCTCTAGGTCATCATTAGTGGTTGTATCTGTGGATGACCGCTGGAATGGCAGGTGCTGGAAAAATGTGTGTGCGCCCAGGGAAGTTGATCTGTGCTACAAAGTAGGGGGCCAAGGGCCCATGCTCGGGCTTACATGGGGACCCATAGAGGAGAGAAAGACTGCACCTTGGGATGGAAGAGGAGAAGGATGGGTCTGCAATCCTAGAAATGCCATAAACTCCTCTCTGACATTGTCTTGTGTACTTTCCTAACCTTCTTTGTCTCCTTTTTTCACCATGCCAAAGAAATGTCAGGGGAAAAATTGAAACAGAAGGGCAGGTATTTACAGTATGATGATAATGATCCCCCATGTGGCTTTCTCCATCTTAAATATTGAAAATCATCAGGTGAGTGAGGGCTGTTTTAGTGGGAATCCGAAGGACAGCAGAAAATGAAGGCGTGCACAAGGAAGAACATGATTGTTCTCTGTAAATATACAGTGCATTTATAGAAACCATTCATGTTTCTCACAGGATTTCCTTTAAGCATGACCAAGGCTCCCAAACTGATAATGTAGATATTCTAACTGCAACCAATATCTTTTTCTTAATCAAAACATGATCAACTTTTTGTATCTTTAATTAGTAACATTTTGGAAGGTGCTTAAAAAGTATGGCATGCTGCTTATAGGTGTGTCAGATAGGGAAACATATGTTGCTCGTGAGAGCTATGACAAACAGCAGATTTTATTGTTCTATGTTGCGCTGCTTTGTACTAATTTGATTTGAACTGTATTGTGGATATTCATGGTTCCCAAAGTGACTCTTTTTATTGTAAACAAAGGGATAAACAAGGGTACCAGGGTACGCAAATTAATCTGCAGATCAATTAACATTTTTTCTATATTGTGCACCCTGCATGGTCTAGATGCTTTGACATATTTACTGTAGACCCAGGCTAGGTAATTATGAGCTACAAAGCTCACTGACCTTGTCAAGAACTCTCTACCCTCTCCACGCCAGAGTAGCAGAGGAGGGGGTGCATTCTGTGACTGCTTGGTTAGCACCAACGCACACAGACCTGGCCCAGGGCCGTTTACCTGCCAGGTTAAAGGGCTGAACTCAGTGACAGAAGGACATTGAACAAGGAAGCCAGTAAGGTGGAAGAGGATGAATATGCAGGAAGAGTAGAAAGTGAGAGAGATAGACAGAGAGTAAGGAGGGAGAAAGACAATCACAGTACAAAGCAGAGGGAGGAGGTGAATGGGGGTCACAGAGTGATGGGGGGTTAAATGCCACAAATGCCATGTCTCAAGGCCTCATAAAGACAAGCTCTTCATTGCTCCCAAGGTCAGGGCATGCACACATGCACCTGTGTGATGGTAATGGTTTTGTGGGTTGGTAGTTGGGGGAGCATGTATGAGTACCTCAGTGTACAATACCTACATTCTAGCCTATTAGTACATACTATCTGGGACAAATGGCTTTGCAAAAATAAATGTGCCCCACTATTACAGTAGATTAAAGAGAAATTGGTGCTTTAGTCTTGTCTGTAACAGATGACAATAGAAAGAGGGTTTGGTGTGAGAACTATTGTTAGATCGGTGGGAGGACAGAAAGAGGGGAACTGTCTCAGTATAGGTGACCAACAACTTAAAGGCATTTAATATACTGTAGCCTTTATAGATTCAGAGGTCATTAAGATTATGTTTGTGTGTTTAACTCTGGTACTTAAAAAATACCTAAATGGTCGCACCTCTGGTGCCTAAAAAATATATCTGGATAAAAATATTGATTTTCTGATGAACTGTTACAAGTGGTTCATTCCAAGCTGTATAATGTGTAAAATGTCTTCTTCACTGAAAATGATTTGTTACAATGTGCACAAAAAGTTTATTTTAGGTTATAAAGTGACATACATAACTGTCTATATTAGCTGTGTTGAGTCACAACAGTCAGTAAACGCACTTCACTTTATAGAGTATTGTCACTGAGGATAGTTAGCTGACTATCTGACTATCTTGTACTATACCTAGAAACACCATAGACAAGACAAAGACTGAAAAAAAGGCTGCACGCAGATCTGAGCCCTGTTTTCTTTGTTGAAGAGATAGGCTACAAGATGTGCGGCTGTGGTCGAGTGAACAGTGTGTGGATTCTACTTTCTTCAGTCTGTTCCTGTTGGGGAGCTAATGTTAGCTAGCTTAGATTAGGCTGTTTTCATCATAAACAGTGCAGGTGAATCAATGAGCAGACTTTCAGTTTGGACTTGGTCGAAGCATCTGCTACTGTAGATACAGGGTAGTAGGTTTTGTTGTTGTTGTTTTAATTATGCATAATAATGACATTCTTTTAAGTGGTGCAGAATTGTAATTTTTTTTTTCATTATTCCAGCTCAAGTGTTCTTCACATGCACCTAAAAATATAGATGTCATATTTTTGTAGTTTTTCTTTTACAAAGTACATTAAAATCCTTGGAAAATAAAATCCACAATGTTAGAACCACGACAATTTAGTTTAGAATGAAATCTTTATATAATTTTAGACTCAAAGAAACAACATTGCTCACTTGTTAAAAGAAAAAAAGGCATTGCAGAAGTGAACTTTATGTGTGGGAATTTCCCTTTCCATTCTATGAGCAAACATACAAACACTTTATGAGCTGAAATAAACTTGACCATCCATAGTCAACATTCCTATGTTTTACTGTTCACCTTACACAATACTTTTTTATGTAAGCATCGGGTTTTCTGTGTGGCTCTCGTCTTCCCCTAGAAGCATCATTAAGTATAAAACTCACTACATTTGTCGCTAGTCTCTTCATTGAAAAGAATTAATTTAAGGGATTTCAAAATCTGCAGACTCTAGCAAGTAAATTGTTAAGCTGGCAATGCTGCTTTCACTCACTTTCCTGGAGTGTGTGTGAAGGAGACCAGGAGGCTTGACGGCCATTTACAGTCCTAACATTTTTAAAGTCAAATTACTGGTTATTTGCAGGAGGTCTTACATCCAGTCACAATAATGATGTTAACAAACAAAACAGACAATGTACATGCACGTCTCTTGTGGTTGTGTTCTTTACTGGTCTTGAATTAAAATCCTCTTTTCCTTAAACCAAGACAAGATGGAGTATACAGTCAATTCCAAGATGAAACAGAGACCTTGATAAGTGGTCTTGAGAACAGTCTCAAGA
Organism: Monopterus albus; assembly: GCF_001952655.1. Lineage (NCBI taxonomy): Eukaryota > Metazoa > Chordata > Actinopteri > Synbranchiformes > Synbranchidae > Monopterus > Monopterus albus. The sequence goes on along the minus strand of NW_018127897.1, from coordinate 1,961,370 downwards.
CAGAGACCACTCTCAAGCACTACCACAGAAACTCTACTATATGCCTATGGTCTGTGGATCTGATTGCACCTCATCTTTGGATATCTGGGAATGACAAAGACATGTACATGAATGGAGCCCAGTTGTCTTGTTATCCGTTTAATGTGTGTGTGTGCGCGTTTGAGTGGAAGAGAATGAGATCAGGTTATGCCAGGGGTAATTCTCCCAAAGCTGTTTTGTTCAGGCCTAATTCATTGAATATAACACATAACACATACTGCCGAACACTAATGCCGCCCTGTAACTGGCTGAAGGCTGCCTCATCCTGTTAAGTTCAGTGTGCTGGAAATCTTGTTCATTTACTTCCCCCTAGTGGTTGGTTTGGCGATAAGTTTTGTTTTTCTTCCACTCGGTAAAATGACGGACAGCCTACAGTGTGTTACTGGTGTTTACGCCTTGCAGTAGCTATGTCTGTAAGTGAAAACATTGAATTATTGTTGTCTTAGTGTTTTCACTAGAAAATTATTTAGTCTTTCACACATTGGTAATTTGTTGATGTGAAATAATTAGCAACATGTCCTGCTGGTTTGCTAGCTTTACTATGTGTGTAAATGTGTTATGCTAACGGCTTATTTTCCTGTAGCGCTCATACTTTCTTGTTTATTATCCTTGTAAGTAGGAGCCAGTTTATTTAAAGTTGCACAAGTGTAATGTGTAACGTGTAACGTACATAGTGCATTAGTGTGTAATATTTCTTGCATATGCATAGTAAGATGCTGATATCTATTTTAGTATTCATTTCAGTTTTACAGAAACAACCAGTAAAGCCCCATGTTTTTCAAGAACACGGTTTGCTGGAGTTTTTATTCGCTATCTGTCTAACTCTGGATAAGGGACGCCACTGTGAGGACAGAATAGTAAAAGGACAGTTACACAGCGGGCTAAGACAAGGAATTCTACTGTCAACTACGCACTGTAAACAAAGATACAACACACAAAACGAAGCAACAAAATGTAATGGATCTTATCGAAGATCAAGTAGGTCCTCAGCCAGTGCAGCAGCCACAAAAGCAAAGGCTAAGGTAGCACTAGTACAGGCTAAATATGCAGCAAAAGAAGCAGCTATGATGAAAGAAAAAGCCTGAATCGAGGCAGAAGCAGCACAACGAAAAGCAGAGTTGGAGGCCAATCTGTATATGTTACAAATAGAGAGGAGTGCCACAGCGGCCTCAGCAGAAGCAGCAGTCTATGAAGCCGCAGCAGCATTGGAGTCAGACCCTCTCGAAGACATCGCCCGGATTGCTCCTGAAGACCGTGCTCAACGCACCAGTGAGTATGTGCAGGCCCACTATGTGTTATCACATGCTCAGCACCAAGCTCCGGTCTCACAACAGCCACCTGTCGCATCCACTAATGCAGAAAGACCTCAGTCAGGCTCAGTTCACCTGTATCCACTTCCCAATGAGGAGACTCACCTGCCCAAGCATTAGAGATGACATAGTGCCTGATGCTTATGAGAAAGACTACCCAAGCTACGTCTCTCCCCCAATTCCTCATACATTCAGTCTCAGAGGTTACACATGTGAAGCAAAACAGATGACTGATCTCACAAAATATCTTATTAGAGGAGAGATGGTGAGTTCAGGACTGCTAAAACTTGATGATCATCAAGAAAACTACTGGGCTTGGAAAACGCCATTCCAAGGTGTTACAAAAGAACTCAACTTGACAGCCCAAGAAGAGCTTGATCTACTCATTAAGTGGCTCATGCCAGACTCGTCCCCACAAGCCATGTGGATCAGATCAGCTCATGTACACAATCCACCAGCTGGTGTCGCTATGGTTTGGCAAAGACTAGAGGAAACTTATGGCTCTCCAGAGATAATTGAAAATGCCCTGCTGCAGAAATTAGAGAAATTTCCAAAAATCTCTAACAAAGACAGCCAGCGTCTCCGAGAACTCGAGACGTGAACTCGGAGACGTGCTAATGGAAATACTGTCGGTGTCAGGGCCGCTCGGCGGCCGCTGCCTCTCCTCCGTTTGTCTCTTCTCTGTTTTCTCCGTCATATGGGCTCTGCACCTCAGCTGTGTTGCATTCCAGTAATTAGTAACTGGTTTGTCTACGCACACAGCTGGGGTGCATCCCGATGATTACCTTCTCCTTATATAAACCTCTGGCAGACGTTCCGTGCTCGCCAGAACATTAACTAACTTAACTAACATTAACATAGCAACGCGGAAACATGTGGTGAGACTGCTACGCTGACAGATACTGTGCGTTTTTTGGCTTGATTCTTCCACACACCCTACGCGCTACGCTCTTCACACTACACCCCACCACACCACATATTTTTGATCCGTCTTTGCCAGAGCATTACCTAACTTACTTTACAGTACTTACCTGAATTACGTCCTTTTGATTTCCCGGCTGACAGTCCCTGTGCCGTGGATCTCATTTTGAATGTTGTTGAGTTTTTTTCTGTTTTTGTGTGAGACGTTCCCGGTTGACAGTCCCTGTGCCGTGGATATCCGTTTTGTTCACCTGTCTTCCCTGGTCCTCTACTCCTGTTTCCTGCCGTTAGTTTGTGTGTGCACCTGTTCATCCTGGTCTCCGTCGTCATCACTCCCCTTTGCTTGTATGTATTATGGACACTGTTATGTTGTTACGTTGTGTTGTTATCTGACATTAAACTTTTTTTGTGTACTAGCCCTGGGTCGGCTATCTTGAGTCCTACCCCTTAGTTCTCCCTCACCTTCCTGGTGAGGGGGGCTAACCATAACAGTCGGCAAAATCAGGAGGACACTTGCCAGGATTAACCTATCTCGACACAGCAAGGGGAGTCAATCCCATAGTATAAAAACTTCCATATGGCCTACAGGAGCATTGGATAACACACGGCTCGAAGTACAAGGAGGAACATAGTTTTTCCTTTCCTCCCTTCAGTTTCTTTGTAAGCTTTGTATGCAGCCAAGCAAAGACCAGAAATGATCAGAGTTTTTTGTTTTCCCCATCTAACAGTATGAGCCATGTAAGGCCAGAGAAACCTGTAAGACACAACGACAGTTACAAAACAGTGTCAGTAAGGAAGACTGAAGTGGCAGCCAGACCTCTAGGTCCCAACAATAGTGTTTCGGGTAAGCAAGCAGAGGAACCAGTTGATCGGTGTCCTATACACAACAAGCCACACCCTCTAGTGAAATGTCGTGGATTTAGGAGTAAACACTTGGATGAGAGAAAGGCCTACCTAAAGGACATGTCTATCTGTTTTAGATGCTCCTACAAAATGGTCGCACCTCATTTTTTGAACCTTGCACCAGCGCAATCCAGATGAAGGAGAAACTCAGAACTTCTGTACAACAGAATGTAGACCATACTCTCAGTGACATAGAAGTAACACCACTCAAACCAACAGACAGTCTCGGGCTCAATGTTTTTCAAAGAAACCCTGATGACAAACCTGCTCTGTCTATTGAGGACAAAACCTTTCTTGAGATTATGGACATAGAAGTCTACTTGAATAATGATAACCACTGGGTGGCGCCACTGCCATTTCGTACACCACGCCCATTTCTACCAAACAACAGGGAACAGGCTCTGAAGCGTCTCAATGTGCTCCAGTGGACGCTAGAGAAAAAAAGAGAAATGAGAGAACAGTTTATTGAATTTATGAAGAGAATCTATGACCAAGCAGAAATAGCTCCACTGCTGAAACCCGGTGAAGAGGGCTGGTACCTACCCATATTTGGAGTGTACCATCCCCAGAAACCAGGCAAGATTTGGGTCATGTTCGACTCAAGTGGTCCATTCAAAGGTATCTCTCTAAATGACACTCTACTTAGTGGACCTGACTTAAATAATACACTGCTTGGTGTTCTACTGCACTTTCGAAGAGAACAAGTCGCAGTTACTGTGGATGTTGGGCAGATGTTTTACTGCTTTAGGGTAAAGGAAGAGCATAGAAATTATCTACGATTCCTGTGGTTCCAGAATAACAATCTCAGCAAGGAAGTTACCGAGTTCCGCATGAAAGTGCCAGTTTTTGGGAACATTCCTTCCCCAGCTATAGCTATCTATGGCCTGAGATGAGCAGCTGAACAAGGGGAGGAGGAATATGGCTCTGCGGCAAAACAATTTGTCTTCCACAATTTCTATGTGGACGATGGTTTAGCCTCTGTGTCCAGCGAGAGTGAAGCCATTGATCTTCTAAAAAGGGCAAGAAGCATGATGGCAGAGTCAAATATAAGACTTCACAAGATAACCTCAAATGTCAGTCAGGTGATGGATGCATTTCTGCCAGAGGAGAGAGCAACAGACCTCAAAGACTTGGATTTGGATGTTGACCCCCTGCCACTGCAGAGAAGCCTTGGGGTGAGCTGAAACCTAGAGAATGACAGTTTCACATTTCAAGTGTCTAAAGAGATTAAACCCTTCACCCAGAGAGGAATACTTTCAGTTGTTAACAGCCTGTACGACCCTCTCGGATTTGCTGCCCCAGTGACAATCCAAGGAAAGGTTTTGTACCAAGAGCTAACCATGGAGCAGCAGGAAAGGGATGAGCCCCTCCCAGCAGATCGAGAAGCGCAGTAGACAAAGTCTACAGACTCGCTCACTGCTCTTGAGCATCTCCAAATCCACAGGCCCTTTGTTCCAGTCTCTTTGTCACACACTCAAAGAAGAGAGCTGCGCGTCTTTTCAGATGCGTCAACAATAGCAATAGCATCTGTGGGATACCTTAAGGTTATTGACACTGATGGTCAGTGCCGTGTGGGTTTTGTCAGGGGCAAGGCTAAATTGGCACCATCCTCTGCCCACACTATTCCACACTTAGAACTATGTGCAGCTGTGTTGGCAGTGGAATTAGCTCAGCTCATGTGAAAGTGACATTACACTACATGCAGTCAAGTTCTACACCAACAATAGAATAGTCTTATAGTATATTCACAATTCTTCTTGCAGATTCCATGTGTATGTGGCAAATAGAGTGGCACAGATCAGAAAAACTTCCCAACCAGATCAGTGGCATCATGTCACTACAGAACAAAATCCAGCACATCTTGGCACTAGATTCATACCCGCGGGCCATCTACAACACATCACCTGGTTGTCTGGCCCCGAGTTCCTGACTCAGACTGATGTAGGACAATGCAGGGGAACAGAAACCTTTGATCTTGTGGACCCGACAAAGCATGCAGAAATTTGTCCACAAGTGACCTCCCTGGCTACAAGGGTTAAAGAAAGGGAGCTTGGGTCACAAAGGTCTGCATGTTTCTCAACCTGGAAGTCCTTAGTGAGAGGGATAAAAACCCTGATTCATGTTGCAAGAACGTTTTCAAAGGCTTTGCACACCGGAAACTGTGCTGGTTGGCACTGCTGCGATCTTCCAAACACCACAGAACTCTCACAAGCAAAAACAATAATTGTTCAGTGTGTACAGATTGAGGTCTATAAAGAGGAGTTTGAAAGTCTCACAAAGGAAAAGGGGGAATTGAAAATCAGTGTTGAAGACCTAGAGATTAAAGGGTATTTGCAGGACTACAGCTGCACTTGGACATTCAACGCACCACATTCATCCCACATGGGAGGAGCATGGGAGAGAATGATTGGTGTTGTTCGGCATATTCTTGACGGTTTGCTGTTAAAAACCACAACAACCCGCCTCACGCATGAGGTATTGACCACTCTTATGGCTGAGGTCATAGCCATAATGAGTGCCAGGCCTTTAGTTCCCATTTCCACTGATCCGGGAACACCAGAAGTTCTCTCACCTGCAATGATTCTGACCCAGAAGGCCGGTGTTGTGTCAGTGCCTCCTGGAGACCTCGAACTCAGGGACCTCTATAAAACCCAGTGGCGGCAAGTTCAAGGTCTTGCCGACTGTTTCTAGAAGAGATGGAGGCAAGAGTATCTTGCCACATTACAGACAAGACGAAAATGGAAGGGAGAGAGACCAAATGTTCAAGAGGGCGATGTTGTCCTATTGAAAGGCCATCAAGTCAAGCGTAATGAATGGCCAGTTGGTCTTGTTGTCAAGGCTATTCCTAGTGAGTGAGAAAGGTGAAGGTTAAGATAATCCGTCCGCTAGAACTTACCTTAGACCTGTTACTGATGTAACTATACTTTTGTCTGAATGAAGAAAGATCAAGGGATAGTGGTATATTATTAATATACCAGGCGGGGAGTGTGCTGGAAATCTTGTTCATTTACTTCCCCCTAGTGGTTGGTTTGGCGATAAGTTTTGTTTTCTTCCACTCGGTAAAATGACGGACAGCCTACAGTGTGTTACTGGTGTTTACCAACGTTTACGCCTTGCAGTAGCTATGTCTTTAAGTGAAAACATGGAATTATTGTTGTCTTAGTGTTTTCACTAGAAAATTATTTAGTCTTTCACACATTGGTAATTTGTTGATGTGAAATAATTAGCAACATGTCCTGCTGGTTTGCTAGCTTTATGTGTGTAAATGTGTTATGCTAGCGGTTTATTTTCCTTTAGTGCTCATACTTTCTTGTTTACTATCCTTGTAAGTAGGAGCCAGTTTATTTAAAGTTGCACAAGTGTAATGTGTGACGTACATAGTGCATTAGTGCAGCGGTCCCCAACCTTTTTCGTACCACGGACCGGTTTCATGCATGAAAATTTTTCCGCGGACCGGGTAGATGCACGGGGGTTCCAATAACAAAAACCTTTGTCAGTTCATAGTATGTAATCTGAACAACAATTACACTTTATATTAGGCAATTACAATAATTCTACACTATTCAGTGCTCTTGTGGCGATTTCAGGATATTCTGGCTTGATTTTCATCCAGAACATCGGCAGAGTTGTTGTCTCAAACGTACATTTAAGGTCACCGTCATTTGCGATCTCCAGCTGCTGATCCTCTTGTTGCACAGACATGCAGAGCGGCCTTGGTGCGTGAGAGGCACCCGTATTTTAAGTATGACTCCTGATATTGTCTGTTAAAAAAAAGCTTTCTTTTTCTTGGAGGTCGTGAGCTCCTCTTCTGGCTCCTCAGTTGGCCTTTTCCCCTTTGAAAAGAACCCCTTCAAAGATGTTTGTTTTTTTACTCATTTTTGCTAGTTTGCGTATCACGTGACGTCGTAACCGACACATGCGTCTTGACGTGTCAAGGGGCACAGGTGGATGATACGACGGAGAAAATCCCATCATTTTTCATAATAAAACATCTACCTGACTCTAAAAATCAATGCATTGGAAATTATATAAATTATTTATTCTTTCTGTTGCGGCCCAGTAACAAATGCCTCACGGCCCGGTGGTTGGGGACCACTGCATTAGTGTGTAATATTTCTTGCACATGCATAGTAAGTTGCTGATATCTATTTTAGTATTCGTTTCAGTTTTACAGAAACAACTAGTAAAGCCACATGTTTTTCAAGAACACGGTTTGTTGGAGTTTTTGTTCGCTATCTGTCTAACTCTGGATAAGGGACGCCACTGTGAGGACAGAATATTCATTGTTTAGGTGGCAAAGTTACTGGATACTGGAAGTGATCAGACTCTTAACTGTTTCACATTCATGGTGAGGTTTTGGACCTAGGAGGGTGAGGATGTACAGTATAAAGTACAGTGTGTGTGCATGCGTGCAGTATTTCTACAGGTCATTCATATGTGAATGTGGGAAAGTTTGTAAAGGGCTTGTTTTCATCTAATTTTGTGTCTTGCTTGTCGGACCAGAGGTAGCACATATTGTCCTCTTGCCTCCCACCTCCTCTAATTGAAGACTTGGCTCTCCAGATGATCCCAGATCTCTCAGTTACCATAGTGATCATGGTGGCTTTGATAACAACTGATGGCTGTAATGCTGCCTCCTGCTGACTCCACTGACCACAGTTTGGCCAGCCATCTGGGGTTCTAACTGACTGGCCAGAGGGACTTTGGTGCATGCTGGTTGGCCACTGGTATGTTCAACCTGCCACTTGGCTTGTTTATTATCATTTTTCTGCAGGGGGATTCCAGCACAGTCTCATATAATTTTGTTTATTTGAAAACAAACTCTGAAGTGCATATTGTGGACATTGGTGATATAAAGTTTACATTGATTTATCAGGAAATAATTATGTGACAGTAACCCAAACTACTCCCTGTCTAAAAAGGTATTTATATTTTAGCTAATAGAGTAAAACAAGTTAGATAAGGTTTAGGGACACTTTTAAGTAATGCAGAGAGGTTAAAACCATTTGGCTAGCACCCCCCTTTTTGTGCACAAGCACAAAAATGCCATACCCTAAATAAAATGGCTACTAATTTTGAACCCTGAGGGTTACATTCATGTCCCCGGTCTCATATGAAAGGTAACACTTTGTAGTTTACTATCAGCCATTCAGAATTAACATAAGTCATGCTGAACCAACAATCCAGGAGCACAAACCTTTAAACTTATCCTCACCTATTTGTGCATGTATGTGTGCACACCAAATGAACTTACATAGAAACACAATGCAGTAATACCCATAAGTGTGGACAAATCCAGGTCAAAGTTTGGTGAAGACAGGACTAAAAACTAAGCATTTTCAGTTGTTGTATGAAGGATTTGTCCAAACAGACACCATAGTAGCCATTTGGAGATTCTTAGTAACCAAATAATATGATGGGTCTTTAAAACTCTAAAATACCATATATTTTGAAACAAATCAACAAAAATAAATAAACTACTCACAAAACAATGTTTATTTTGTAAAAGGCAGTGTGCAATGCCACTTTTCTGGGAACCCTGGCTGAGTAAAGAAAGTATTATTTTAGGACTTACACATAATCACAATTCTCTTTGAAGAATCGTTACATATGACACACTGTAAACCTGTGATCCGGACTGGACAGAGAGATGGCTAAATTTAACCCTTTAAAGTCTTGGTCTTATCTCAGTTTTGGTTTTTATCTCAGTTACACTCTGGTTTTGGTCATGATTTGGTCTCAGCTTAGGTGGTCTTGACTACAACACTAAAGCACAAGCACACATACACAAGTATCTCCTTAGAGATGACTTATTTTCTATGAATGGCAATGACTGATGATGAGTGGGCTGTGGGAAAATAATATCAGAACAATGATCTAAGACATACCAAACACACACCACAAAAAAACTGAGCCAAGTTGTTGAAAAAATGAAGTGGAAAGTGATTTTATAAACTACATTAAGGCTTATCTTGTTATTATATGAGGTAAGTGCATGTCCTGTCGGCCGTGAAGATAGGCTTTCCAAGGTCTCAGTGGATATCACCACGGCCACTGATAATACATCAAAGACACAATTTCCATCCGATTTCACTAAGAGATGTAGAAGATGTGAGATGTATATGTTTCAACTGAATTTAGAATTAAACTGTTCAATTTTTTGAGCTAATGGCTAATGCTCTTCAGACGGCCAATCCATAAGCTCTGTTTGCCCTTCACCTACAGTACTTGTGGCCCCACAGTACTGCCAACACTGCCATTAATTCATCCCATGGGTGTGTTTTTAAGGCATCCACAGAAAACCATTGAAATGCAACCTGAAACCTCAAATGGTCATGTCAGTGTGGGCTAAGTTTAAACTGGCACAGTGGAGTGTACTTTCCTGCACCTTGTGATGATTGATGCTGACCTCAACATACACAGAGATGCTTTAAGGGCTGTGTGTGTTGATGTGACTTGGCTAGATGTGCCTACTAGATCACTAACTGTGAGGAAATAAAGCATTGTCAGGTTGTTATGACAGCCTGAGTGGTCAGGCCGGTCACTTTTTCCCCACTTACAGCCACCACATATGCATCTTTCCAGGGATCAGGACAGAAAAAGAAATCTGTTTAGGTGGAAAAACAGTTCTTCCAAGACCTCGTAAAATACCCATGTCCAGTGACAAATTGTTTGAGTCAAATAAGGCTTGGATAAAGATATTTTGGAAAGAGAAAGAAAGACAGAATTAGCTGACAAGGGAAAAGTTCATTAGTTCTACACTGAAAGAGAATAAAAGAAAATCAAATGACTGACATTAAACCCTCTAATATTTCTGGTTTGGACATATAAATAGCATTTTTGGCAGTCATTTAAATGAATCAGTCTAAAACAAAATCATACTGTCTGCCAAAATGTATGACAAAGATACTATTCCATGAGAACATTAGTCCAGCAATTTGAAACCTTGCACTTACAAATCAGTGTAAAGCAGAACAGGGAACAAAGCAAAACTGAACTTTCAAATGATTAAGCTAAAACATTATCATCATGTTCCCTATTTGTACCTCCCGTTGATCAGAACAACTGGTTTGCCAGTTCAGAGCTGGCAGGGGAAAAACCCATCTATGATTTCAGTTCAGAGCTGCTGGGCTGAGGGGCCAAGCTGGCCAGTGCCCATCTGGAGCGGGCCAAGTGTCTGCTCCACTCAGGCTCAATGCACAGTGGTGATTACTGCAATGGTGCGGCAGCGGCCATGGTGGTGTGGTTATAAATATAAGCCCTGGTTTGATCCCTCTTGTTCATAAACAGAGGTTTGGAGCTGCTGTGGGAACGATGCACAAAGGCTTATGGACCTCTGAGGGCAACTAAATTCCACAGCTACTATACTACCTCAGGATTGCCTGACCAGCTGGTGATGTCTCACTAGATGAGAATGGCTGGGCAGGGAATAAGGGGAACAGAACAGAGAGATAGAGCAATGGCTGGCACAGGGTGAGATGGTCGCGGAGATATGAATGTTGAAACATGGGAGTAGAGAGCGGCCACAGGGCACTGTTTCAAACTCACTGGGAGATTATGTGTAGTACCCCTGAAGTTTAAATAAATAAATAACACTGCAAAAATGACACCATACTGACATCCAGACATCAAAATCAATTCTAATTCTATCAAAATAACATTTACCACAATGCAGGATTATTATAAAAAAGGCTTCTAATCTATTTTTTCTGGATATATTATAGCATCAAATTTAGAAATCCAATTGGTTTCTCTTTGCAACAGTTTTTTAGATGATTACCCCCTCTGAAAGTTTTACTATCGCTTCTATTCATTCTACCCTCAATAGACTATCATTGCATGAGTGATTTTCATCAAAATGTGCCACAAAATATTTCATATTTTTTGTTCTAATGGCATATTTATGTTCACTCAGTCTGTCTTTCAAGTGTCTGTACATCCAGTATAGAAACACAAGGACACATGGGGTGAGAGATTGTAAATCTTGTGTTGCAATTGATAAATTGTTTATTAATACATTTATCAGCTGCTTTTAAATACAACTACAATACATTAGGGCAGTGCTTACACATGGCTCGCAAACATTTATATGTACTAGGGTTGGATCAAAACAATGACAATGATAGTTATTAAAATATAAATCTCAGTAACAATGATTATCAAATGTCTAGTTTTCAATCAACAAATTTGTCTCTTCTGCATCTGAACATCTCACTGTACAATCATTCTGTCAGACCAGAGTGTAGGGTTACTCAGTGACATGTGTAATGGTGTAAGTGTGGATAAAAAGAGGTCACACAACATTACTATTGGAAATGGGTCAGATTTTTCAAGTGGGTAAACAACAGAGTGGTTCCTCTACTGTAACATATGCAGTGATCTGTTGCAACAAAGACAGGAAATGACATTTTCCTCCATTTGAAAAGGTAACATTACTTTCCCAGAACACAGAAAGAGTCTATTCCCAAACTGCAGCACTAACTTAGCAGCCAGGCTCACTAACATTAAACCTCTTAACATTAGTTCAAACCTAAAAAAATAATCAGTCCAGTCAGCCTTTTCACTCATTAGATGACATGATAAAAGCTCAAAAAAAAGTGTGGACACATCATATTGTATATCATGGTGTAAGACATGTTAGAAAGATAGAAAAGGTTTGAAAAGCTAATGAAAGTGTCTGATTCATGGTATAGAGGTGCAGGATGGACATTTTCCAAAACAGCTTACTCAGCTTTATGTAGAATGCAGCTTTACACACTTTGTCACTACCACTGACATATCTGCACAGCAGGCCCTTATATGAGTGCATAAATGTTAAGCCATGTCTACACCAAAAGTGTAGTGTGTGCAAGGCACCACTTCTCCCAGAAAATTGTTGTAATCATAAATTCTTTGGTATTCTCATGTTTACTTTATTTGTTTCCATTGGAACACAAAAAAACCCCAAAACAAAACAAAGACAAATTTGATACATTCCACACAGAACTCCAAAAATGGACTAGAAAGAATTATTGACACCCTCAATTTAATACAGAGGAACCTCGGTTTTCATGATTAATCCGTTTGAAAAAGACCGACGAAAACCGAATGTATGAAAACAGAAGCAATATTTACCATAAGAAATAATGTAAATCCAATTGATCTATTCCAGACCCCCAAAAATATTAACAAAAAATACATTTTATAGAGAATAACTATATTTTTACAAACAGAAAACAATGAGAAATAAATATAAATGACTAATGAAATAGATAAATTAACATTTAACATCACTTTTACCTTTATTGAAGACTCTTGTTGGCATATGGAAGATGGTGAGGAGGGGAGAGGGAGGAGGAGAGAGTTTATTGTTTGGAAGGGGAATCCCCCTCCATAAGGACTTCATGTATCAAGGCCCAATCTGGGGTCACTTCCAGATAGGAAAATTTTAACACTATCACCAAAGAGAACTGGTTCAACGGCAGGGCAGACAGCTTAAAGGTACAAACTATGGACTGAATGACCAATACCCAAAAGACATTATGGAATGTCAAAAAAAGCTTTTCCCAATCCACAAACAGCTGATAAATAAAGGAATAAAGGCACTGCAGTGGATAAACTATGCATAAATTTACTTTTCCCTGTCATGTTTTTTTTTTATTTTTTTCATTTTATTTATTATTGATCAACAAGTCAGGGACACAGCCTCTGATTACTCCACAGATACAACGCAATGCATCATGGATGGCTAGTAGATGGCTAACCAGAAGTTGTGTTCAACACTGAAAATTATACAGACAATCACACATATTCTTCACTTGCCAGATCAGGCAACTGCATGACACATTCTACTTTCATAAACATAGAGTTTACTTTTAATGTCAAGTTTTAATGTCAAGCCCTGTATCATGATTATATTTTTGGCCATATTGTCCAGCTTTAATATGTACCCATTGGTCTTTTTGATCATTTCCCCTGGCAAGCAGCTATGAATCAACTTCGATTATTTTGAAAGTTCAAAGAAGACTGCGCTGAAAATATCCAGTAGCTCTGAACTTAATTTATAGAAATTATGTGAAAATATAACTGACCAGCAGTGCAGAGTTTAGCTAAACCCCAGGCACACAATATCCCCCAAACCTGATCTTAGTGTAGTAGAAGCTGTACCCAAGTGGTGGCATTCTCCAGTGAACTAAGTCAGCCATGATGCCCACAAATTCATGCCTGGATCAACTCACCAACAACACCCTCTCCCTCTCTACCTTCAGTGGTCATATGGCTCACAGTGTCTAGCCACTAATGCTGCCAGCTGTGCACAGCTGCCCTTTCCACACCAATCCCATCTGAACAATGGAACACCATGAGGGCAGGATGATGTACGGTGGCATCCCCAGGGGGTAAGCATGTCTGTAGTGCCCTCTTGTGCCAAGTGCCTTAACTAATTATTCAGGAAAGTAGCAAGAGAAAGTAAATATAGGATTTAATTAATAAATAAAACCAAAATTTATTGATTAATTATTGAGTATATATAATATATGGTTAAATTAAAAGTCTAATAAACAGCTTAAGGCTTCAAAACAGTTTCACAGTTACATCAGCTATCATATACAAAACATATTGTCCAAAACTTAAATAATACAATTCTCTAAATGGTTGCATGCCATGTGTGTCATGTTACTGTAGGTGGATTCAATTTGTCATTATTTGTTATACTTTTTGACCTGTAAGTCAGTGGTTATTTGTAGTAAGAACAATTTTTTCAGCTTAGCTTTTAATAGATAGCACAACGAGGTACTCTGGTGCAGAACAGAGCAGCAAAGGGCATGGCTGAGCTGGCAACACTGCTTTCTCAGTTAAGCTGATAATTGCCCTTATTGATGTATAAAAGATATCCCACAGAGCCCTGTGAAACACCATTAGCAGGCAAAAGCTGAATTGTTCATGAGCTGCCTGCAGATGAGAAAGAAGGGCAAAAAACTCAGAAGATTAATAAGACTTCCCCTGGAGTGTGATAATAGCATGATGTATGTGCGTGTGTGTGGGCCTATATGTGAACGTGTATTTTCAGCCTAACAGCTGAAGAGTTTCCATTACTAAAAGACATTATTCTGTAACACTAATCGATGTTACATCTCAAATTGAGGGGAAAAGATGTAATGGCATTTACCATTTACTGAAAGGAGGTGGTCATTATCATAAGGGTCCTCCTCATTTTGACTAAGGCTTCTGAAGTCTGATGACAGCAAACGTACACTAGTGAGGCACTGTGCAAGGCCAAATCTTGCTTTCAGATGAGTTTATAGCGAAGAACATGAAACTAAGTGGCCCTAATAAGGTGGCTCTGCATTAAAGGTCTAAACTCTGCTAACAAAGAGTAGTGGCCACAAAGGACAATATACAGTGCAATGATTATGACAGCAGGGGCAACCATAACTCTGGAACAGAGAGGAAGTGCATAGTGCAGAAACAAAGTATTTAGTGATTTAGTTACTTTATAACTAAAATCTTTACTGTGCACTATACATTACAATGTCCCACAAAGAAAGAGGTTGACACACCATTTACATAACCTCACAGTAACATATAAAATACGCTTAATTATTAACTTGCATGCCAAGAGGAGCTCTACCAGTCACAACATATTGTAGAATATGTGAAAACTGAATATACTTGAACTTTTTCTACTTCACGTTTTAGAGCAAGAGCTTGAAAAGGGTAGTTGAAAGAACTTATTATAAATATTCATGGGCTGGACTGAAAAAGAAAATTAGTAAAATATTAAACAGAGCATAGCACATTGTATCTAACAATTCTTGAAGTCTCTGTATTTGCATTCAAACCCAAACTGCCTAATTATTCAGAAAGGGAAGCCACAGAAATCCTGACAGTGCTTATCAATGAGAAATGATATCTTGTTAAGTTAGGAATTCTCTTTGTGTTAGCAAGGTTTCTTTTGTTAATTTGGCACATTTCTTGATCTGCACCAAAGTAATTGGAATGCACAGTAAAAATCCCTGCAATATTGAATTAGGAGAGAACAATGAAAGTAATGGATATCACAACAGACGTAAGAGTTCTAAACAATTTTCTAACTTATTGTTCAAAAGTAGGTGTTTTTACTGAGGACACAGGGGCTGACCCTTCCAGCTTCACTAACATGGCAGATTAGAGCTCCAATTAAAGAAACTTGTACTTAAATATCAAGTAGAGTTATCTGTTTGTTGTTGAAACCTTGTAGTTTTTTCAGACAAAAGACAAAAAAGTAAACTGGAACACCCATATCCATCAAACAGGTAAAAATGTAATAGAACGAAAAACTGCGACACAATGAGCACGTGTTTAAGTTTGCTTGACTGTGTGGGTTAATGCAGATTATGTGTGTGTGTGTGTGTGTGCGTATTTGTTTGTGTACTGATATACTTGCATGTGTGCTCATTTATCTAACTGTGAGTAAATGTGTGTTATCCAGTCATCACACCCTGAATGTCCTGGCATTAGGCAGAAGGAGGGGTGAGAGGTCAGGTTAGGGGAAGCCATGACCTTTCCATCTCTGCAGCACAGTGTCATCCTTTGGGCAAGGCAAACAAACAGGTCCAGCCCCGGGGCAAGGTGGGCTCAGCGGGGTGGCACTGCCAGGTCAGGGTATAGCCTTGGACAGGACAGGATGGGATGGCAGGCCTCTGATAGATGCTGCTCATTATTTTCACCCCAGAAAACTGGGACAATTACAAAAGGAGAGATGCCATGGCAACTGGGATATGGGGTCACAGTCAGAGGGCTTTTCATCCCACCTAGACCAGCCACATTTGTCAACTTGGCCACCCAAGAGAGCACACACATGCACACAAAATTTGTAACACTGATTGACCAACAAACATTTGTAGTCAACACAGTAGTCACAGTATCTGTACATCCTCTTGTGCTAGAAGTACACAAAGCTTTATCCAAAAAGACTTTTTGGTTTTTGACATTTATAATGAAGAAAGCTAAGAAAACAAAAACATGACACAAATTGTTACACAATTATTGTCTTTACTATCTGAACTGCCACAGCATTCAAAAACAATAACGTTTAAGAATAATATTAACACCTAATGAAGAACCATTCACTTCATATTTTTCAAAATTAAACCGCACTCAGAGAGCGCAAACCTACGCCAAGGTAGCTCACTGTCCCCATAATGCTATTACACCTAAAAGCAATATCCCCATGATAGATGACTCATAATATGATTCCTTGACCATGAAAGCTTAAGCCTAACAATTAGAATCACATTGATATTTTTATTAGTTTGAAAGTTTTTTTTTTCAAAATAAGTGATATTTCAATAATTTTTTCACAATGTAGTTCAGTAACTTTTGAAGATATATCAGATCTGTTGACACCCTACTGAGTCAGCAGAGTTTCAACTAGAATTTGATCCTAGCTGGAAGTCTGTAGCATTATTTCTTGTCTCACAGTAGAAAGTTTTCAGTGAGTCCTATAAAGGTTAACATTTTGGATCACCACATGCAGAATATTACATGGATCCAGAGCATACAGTGGTGTGTGGATGTTACCATGAAATGTGTTCAATTTTTGTCCAAGCACAGACATTTTGAATGGCATTAGAAGCAAAAATGTTAAAATTGGCCCTACCTCACAATGGTGAAGAATCTTATAAAACAATCCTGGAGCCAGATGATGATCCAGATCAACATCAAAATCTAAGGGACTGTTCCATGGGTCATACCCTACCCACTCAAAAATCATCCAAATACATTCATTACTCTTTAAGTTATGTTGTGAACAAACCAACCAACAAACAAACAAATGCTGACAAAAACATTACCTGTGCCTTTGCAGAGATAATAGTGTGTATAGTATGTTGGTGGATGACCATAGTAACACTAAAGCTTTTAACATGACATGTGTCCAAATGAAAACATTCCCAAAGGCTCAAGTGAACTTGTCCTGAACTTATCACAAAACATATGTATGCTAATAACCAGCAAATCCAAAATGTATCTAAATCAAGGAACTGAATATTTCCATCCCTTTTAGGTTATTTTCTCAGGTTGTTTTGTATAATTTAAAGAGACTGTGAGGGAATGAGGGGTGTGTGTCATGATATCTCTCTGAACTACCTATATTTACTACTGAAAGTGAATTCTTTATGAGAGCAGAGATATCAAAGACAACTGGATCAAAGAGGATTTAATAAGCTACCCACTGTTCCACAAAACCTGAACTTTCATGTCATGCATTTTCCTTGGTTTCTTCATTTTGGGCTTTGGGCCAAGAAACTGACACTAAAGGCACTAAAGCCCGTGTAGTCACATTGTCATTCTGTATTCCTTTAATTTGTTAGTGTGTAAACCTTGTAGAGGAAAATGTCCCAGTGGCTGGCAAGTACTTTTTCTTTAAAATCTTAAATCACTGTCAGTCTTATACACCATGGCAACTATCAGCTCCTGCAGCATTATTGTGGTGTGTTTTCTCTGCTTTTAGCCAATAGTACACAGTGTCTTCATGCATGTGCATGAAGTTGCATTTGTCAGTACACAGAAACAGACAAAGTACCTTGCAAGAAAATTATGTCTGTTTATTACAAAGAGAAAACATAGTACAGTAATTGTTGTTAAAATACAAACTCCTTGATAAAACCAAATCAATGCTGCACATTAAGTTTACATTAATCACATTTTCAGATTGGTTTGATTAATGTTTAACCACAAAAAAGATTACCAAAGATGGAATAGATATTGGCTTGTTTTAACAGTAAAATAGTGCAAACAGCAAAACTATACACGGAATAATTTGTCATTTTTAAGACATAAAAGTATCAATCAGTTGGGTTATGTTACCCATCAGGTTGCTATAAAGAACAGTGGACTATATGATCTTATGACTTTTTTGCTGAGTATAATACTAGAGAAATGCCAACATGCTGTAAGTCCATTATGCATGAAGACGCAGCCATCGGTTCAGATGAATAGACATGGCATGATTGGGATATCCAAGAGTAAGGACCACAGAACTTTATTGGCAATAACATCAGTTACCTTTTGTTATTATATAAGGTAAGTTATTTTCTCACTGTAATTTGCTAAGGACCATGCCATTATGGCAATCACAGGACTGTGGTTCAGTAGAATTGTTTTATTTATAAAAGCTGTCTGCACCACACTAAACAGTTCCTTTCTAAAAGCTCACAACAGCAAAAGTAGTTCATAGCTTTGTCAACATTGTTTTGAGGAAGCTGATTTGAAACCACACTAGCTGAAATGGATGAAAAAGACTAGTATGATTTTTACATACAGAGCTGGCTTGAAAATCATCTGCCAAAACCTCCTCTTATACCAAATACAGCATATACAGACAATGCAGTTATTCCTTTGGTTATAAACCCTAAGTCGAATCTTCTCAGTCCCATGATTAGTGATTCACAATTATGTCATTCACAAGAGAGAGATACAAGTTTAATAGTATTTCAGTATTTATGAAACCAGTCCAGGTTTTCAGAATATCTTCTCTGCTTAGTGAACATTGAAATCTATGCATGTCGCTATCTGTGAGTGCTATATTTGTTTTGAACAGATGCAGATGTAAATGTGCTGGTAGAGTTTGCATGACACAACACCTGCTTTGAGCAGAGCTAACCTCGGTAAAGTTGTTAGCATCTTAAACATATCGCCTCCCTTTTTCAGTGTCGATTGTTTTCAGAGGTCCAGACAAGATATACGTTTCCTGATGAGGCAGAATTTTATACTGGAAGAGTATTTTCTAAATAATAGATTGGAGTCCAGACTGATTAAAATGGTCTGTCTTGGAGTGAGCTTAAGGAGAGTCTGATAAAATCAAAACTCTGACTTACTTTGTACCAAAACTCAACTGGCAGTTAGAATTATATTTAACTCCTAAATAGCTGAGGTATTTAATCTAATGGGCCAGGGGCAACTTTATGAATGAATAAGTAGATGACCAGTGAAGTTTGACTTGCCCAGCTACTGATCATTTTCTTATGGATCTTTTTCCTCTGAGAGCATTAGTTCTCTTCACTAATGCAAATGCTGCACATCTGTGTTTCTCACACCTTCTTCTGTTGGCAATATCACAATATGGGTATTGTATAATAAGTAATAATGGCATGACCTTGCACTTCTGAGAACATAGCCGTCTAGAGGGGGATTATGCTTTCTGTTCAATGCCATGCCTCCTAATAGGATCATGCCCGAGCAAGTGATGTACTTGACATGGAAGCAAAGTGACAATAGACCATAGATTCAACTGTACAATAGGATGGTATCAGCTGTGACATAAAGTGTATCAATAACATTGTTTACTTTGTTCCTGTTTACATGTAAAAACATTGATATATAAATTATTATGTTACATCTTTTCTATAATAAATCATGGATTGTATCTTTTAAATCAAATCTACTCTCTTCACTTTTCTTTCTGTTGAAAAACGCCAGCCTCTGAGCCTCGTGGATATCATTTTCATAACTATCCAAGTTTAACCAAATCTGCTTGTGGAACAAACCGGAGCCCAGCGGTTTGCACAGGCTGCTATTACCACAAACCACAAATCTGCTCACCAAAGAGTGTTCATATAACATAGTTAAATATTGCTTCTCTGATTTTTGTAGGATTTTCCCCACTACATTACACTGTTCACTGTCACTGCTGCACAGCCCTCACTTCTAACTGCTTTTCCATTCATGTCATGTCAATCAACACTAGCCTTCATTCCAGTTATTAGAGTTCAGTTCATCCATCACCACATTCCCTTCCAAGATGATGCCCAACCTGGATGGGTTGAGCTGAGGATTTTCTTGATCAACACAGAGAATTCCGACTGGTCTTTCACTTACATCCTATCAGAAGGAAAAAAAAAATTGACTGGCAATGAGAGAACATAATGATGCCTGTTAGATAATGCTGTTATCCACCAAAAAGTATCTGACTATTTAGAATGAAAGGCATCGTATAAACTGCACTGACAGTAATTATTACAAAAAGATAATACTGGTCTTAAATTGACTTTTCATCAACTGCCATAATTAGATCTGTACATTACATGTACTGTTTGCAAAACCCCTCTCTTCCACGCTGTACTCTCTTCTCTCCTCAACAAAATTAAAATGAATAAGTGAGATTCCAAGGTTATCTCTAATGTTAATTTGAGGCCATTCATACATTTGTGGCCAAATCTTTTCAGTTTCTGTTCCATCATAATTCAATAATGCAGATATTCAAAATGATTTTTAGTTAAAATTTGTTAGGCCATAAAATAGAAGTCTGGGAAACACCAGATACTGTTTAAATGATTCTGAAAATTAGCAGCAGGCAGTCCTCATTAATGGCCTAAATTTGAAAAAAGGGTTAATAACTACGTATGCATCATTTACAACAAATGAAGTTTCTTAAGAAGGCAGAAGGATCATCCCTCAAAATGACTAGCAGTCCCTGAAGACAAAGGCACCTGATGTCTGTTGGCTCAGTTGTCTGGAAGATAGTGGGCATAATTCTAAGGATATTGACATGTATTATTGAATACATTCCAGAATTTCCCCATATATTTTATGACTTTATTGCAAAGCACAGGAGACGACAAGAGGAAATGATATGACAAGAAAGGGAGAGGACAGAAGGGTAAAGTATAATAGAGGAGAGATGATAGAATAGAGCACGAAGCAGATAGGACGAGGAGAAAAGGAGACAGGAAATGAGGCAAGGGGAGAGGATAGAAAAGAGCAAATGAGAGAAAAGAAGCGATAAGAAAGGAGAGCGAGTAAATGCACAGGGAAAGGAGAGGAACAAAAATTGAGGAAAGAGAGGGAGTAGACTGATGTAGACAAGTCAACCCACCTTTGTCTGACCCAGAGGCCCTGCCAAAAGCTGGCTGGTGAGAACTCTCTTTTTGCCAAACAGACATCAGGCTTGGAGAGAAATGGTGTAGTGCATCAATAATAATAATAATAATCACCTTTATTTGGCCAAGTATATTACACATAAGGTGTTTTTAAAGTGCTATATAAAATAAAATTTGTGTTTCCAGTACAGAACCGAGGCAGCCATCTGTGGCACCAACTCAACCGATGGCTCTAACCATCGGGGGGAACTTGGGGATTCAGTGTCCTGCCCAAGGACACTTCGCCACATGAACTGCAGGCACCGAGATTCGAACCTCTAACCATCTGGTTGGGAGACAACTGCTCTACCCACTGACCCACAGTCCATAGAAGTCCTCCCTGAGATTTTTCCCACCACCCCGTAGAACTCGTTACAAACCTGAAATAAAACAAAATAAACCATGTATACCACCATAAACTGGGTGTTAAGGCCGTAGAAGGGTTTAGCTAATGTTCCTTTCTGATTAGCTAAGTAATGTAATAAGCCACCTGGGCATTTAATATTAGAATGTCATGGCTTTGTAATATGCATACAATTTGCCATTTCGCCAACATTTTAACAGTAAAAGGTGAAAAACGTATTGTCAAACTAGTTAAAACGTTTTTTACTATTCAAAAATTGCCCACGTAGTGATAAGCTAGCTAACAGTTAGCTAGCTAAGAGCTAAGTGATAAGATAGCTAATGTAGCTAGCTTAACAGGTGAAAAATGTCCATCAAAGTGGTCATCATTAAAACAAATTTTACAGTGCTCACACACAGCCCCATCCAGGGGAAAAAAACAACAATAAAAAAAGCAACTGATTCCTATTTCTCACCAACAACACTCACCAGATTTCCTCCTCGTCCATTTCTTGGCAAGCGGCTCAATGCGGGATCGTGTCTGCAGACAGCGCCCGTTGAGCAGGCCTGGTTCACGTGAGTGAGAAAGTAGTTAAAGGTACCTATCAGGCGAAAAACGTCCCGTCGAACTGATGTTTCCACATCTCACAAACAGCCTCTCGAATGAGAGAAGACAACAAAATGATGAACAGTTGAAAAATGTATGTTTGGTCGGACTCCGCAGCACCCAACCAGTGAAATAACAATTATCCCACGTTCAAGTTCCCATTATGCATTGCCTCAAAAACAGCCAAACACCGAGCATCACCTTCTGTCTCTATGGGGAAAAAGAGGTGTGGTCATGACTAAATATATTTTTAAGCGATTTAACTTAAAGTTCACACATTGTATTACTATCAGATGCAAGTATATTATACCACAAATGAGTATAATGTACTTACATTTGGTGGTAATGTAATGGAACATCTGTGTACATTGTAATTGATTAATTAGATATGAAATCCGGGATTACGCTGTATAGAATAGATTAATAGCAGGTTTTAAAATTGTTTTGAATGTTACTAAGGTGGCCTAGCGTACAGTACATTTGACTGACAGATTGTGATTTTGAATGTAAACATGCAGAAAATAGAACGACAACAAAGGCATGGCCTGATCTGTGACGTCATCAAGTCTCTATCAGCAACTACATCTAACCAGGTAGTCTACACAACTTCAGACCTTCTATAACTGACACACCAGTGTGAGGAAAGAACTTCAACGATAACAAATAAAGACGACAAATAATACAGACGACATCTGTTCAGAGAAATACTACAGTGTTTGGGAACAAACTGATTCTACCACTTAAAAAAAATGGCATGTTCTACCGGCAGACCTAAAAACGGCAAAGCACTTCAAGAAGAAATAAGGAGGCTTCATGGGATGTTAAGGATAGGCAGAGTTAACTTTCATTATGAACAATACTGGAGGATCCAATTTAGCCAGGAGCTGAATGAGACAAAGCAACAGCTGGCTTACCAGAAAGCCAAGACTGAATCCTTTATCAACAAGGAAAAAGAAACTAGAAAGGAGCTTGAGAGGCTGAGGCAGTACAGTAATGCAGAAGCTCTCAGTGCTTCAAACATCGCCACTCAGGTGGGCAATGATATCAAAAGGAAGAAGAAAAAAGATCTTCAGAGAAATTACAAGGAGCTGAAAGTGGCACATGTGATAAGCCAGGAGAGGCTTATGGGCGAGCTCAATGTGGAGAAGGACAAGAACAAGGCTCTCCAAGTAGAAATGGAGAAGCTCAGAGCTTCACACCATGTGCTCAGCCTAAAAATTGAAAACCTCACACTCAAGCAGCAGATCGAAAGCCTTCAGCGTGAGCATGAGACTGAGAAAACGATTAACACCCTGAAGGCAGAGAAAGACGCCCTTCATCATGAGCTAGAGAGTGAAAAGCTTGCTCATGCAGAAAGGGAAGAGCAAAGTCAAAAACTGCTCGACACTATGAAGGCTGAGAAAAACACCCTTAAGCGTGAGCTACAGTACGAACAGCTTGCTCAAGTAGAAAGGACAAAGCAAAGTCGAAACTTGATCGACACCCTGAAGGCGGAGAAAGACGCCCTTCAGGGTGAGGTACAGTGCGAAAAGCAAGCTCATATAACAAGCAAAGAGCAAGGTCTATGGCGGATCAACACTCTACAGGCTGAACTAGAGAATGAAAAACTTGCTCATACAGAAAGGGCGGAGCAAGATCTCAAGCTGATCAACACCTTGAGGATGGAGAAAGACACCCTTCAGCGTGAGCTAGAGACTGCAAAGCTCGCTCATGCAGAAAGGGCGGAGCAAGATCTCAAGCTGATCAACACCTTGAGGATGGAGAAAGACACCCTTCAGCGTGAGCTAGAGACTGTAAAGCTCGCTCATGCAGAAAGGGCGGAGCAAGATCTCAAGCTGATCAACACCTTGAGGATGGAGAAAGACACCCTTCAGCGTGAGCTAGAGACTGTAAAGCTCGCTCATGCAGAAAGGGCGGAGCAAGATCTCAAGCTGATCAACACCTTGAGGATGGAGAAAGACACCCTTCAGCGTGAGCTAGAGACTGTAAAGCTCGCTCATGCAGAAAGGGCGGAGCAAGATCTCAAGCTGATCAACACCTTGAGGATGGAGAAAGACACCCTTCAGCGTGAGCTAGAGACTGTAAAGCTCGCTCATGCAGAAAGGGCGGAGCAAGATCTCAAGCTGATCAACACCTTGAGGATGGAGAAAGACACCCTTCAGCGTGAGCTAGAGACTGTAAAGCTCGCTCATGCAGAAAGGGCGGAGCAAGATCTCAAGCTGATCAACACCTTGAGGATGGAGAAAGACACCCTTCAGCGTGAGCTAGAGACTGTAAAGCTCGCTCATGCAGAAAGGGCGGAGCAAGATCTCAAGCTGATCAACACCTTGAGGATGGAGAAAGACACCCTTCAGCGTGAGCTAGAGACTGTAAAGCTCGCTCATGCAGAAAGGGCGGAGCAAGATCTCAAGCTGATCAACACCTTGAGGATGGAGAAAGACACCCTTCAGCGTGAGCTAGAGACTGTAAAGCTCGCTCATGCAGAAAGGGCGGAGCAAGATCTCAAGCTGATCAACACCTTGAGGATGGAGAAAGACACCCTTCAGCGTGAGCTAGAGACTGTAAAGCTCGCTCATGCAGAAAGGGCGGAGCAAGATCTCAAGCTGATCAACACCTTGAGGATGGAGAAAGACACCCTTCAGCGTGAGCTAGAGACTGTAAAGCTCGCTCATGCAGAAAGGGCGGAGCAAGATCTCAAGCTGATCAACACCTTGAGGATGGAGAAAGACACCCTTCAGCGTGAGCTAGAGACTGTAAAGCTCGCTCATGCAGAAAGGGCGGAGCAAGATCTCAAGCTGATCAACACCTTGAGGATGGAGAAAGACACCCTTCAGCGTGAGCTAGAGACTGTAAAGCTCGCTCATGCAGAAAGGGCGGAGCAAGATCTCAAGCTGATCAACACCTTGAGGATGGAGAAAGACACCCTTCAGCGTGAGCTAGAGACTGTAAAGCTCGCTCATGCAGAAAGGGCGGAGCAAGATCTCAAGCTGATCAACACCTTGAGGATGGAGAAAGACACCCTTCAGCGTGAGCTAGAGACTGTAAAGCTCGCTCATGCAGAAAGGGCGGAGCAAGATCTCAAGCTGATCAACACCTTGAGGATGGAGAAAGACACCCTTCAGCGTGAGCTAGAGACTGTAAAGCTCGCTCATGCAGAAAGGGCGGAGCAAGATCTCAAGCTGATCAACACCTTGAGGATGGAGAAAGACACCCTTCAGCGTGAGCTAGAGACTGTAAAGCTCGCTCATGCAGAAAGGGCGGAGCAAGATCTCAAGCTGATCAACACCTTGAGGATGGAGAAAGACACCCTTCAGCGTGAGCTAGAGACTGTAAAGCTCGCTCATGCAGAAAGGGCGGAGCAAGATCTCAAGCTGATCAACACCTTGAGGATGGAGAAAGACACCCTTCAGCGTGAGCTAGAGACTGTAAAGCTCGCTCATGCAGAAAGGGCGGAGCAAGATCTCAAGCTGATCAACACCTTGAGGATGGAGAAAGACACCCTTCAGCGTGAGCTAGAGACTGTAAAGCTCGCTCATGCAGAAAGGGCGGAGCAAGATCTCAAGCTGATCAACACCTTGAGGATGGAGAAAGACACCCTTCAGCGTGAGCTAGAGACTGTAAAGCTCGCTCATGCAGAAAGGGCGGAGCAAGATCTCAAGCTGATCAACACCTTGAGGATGGAGAAAGACACCCTTCAGCGTGAGCTAGAGACTGTAAAGCTCGCTCATGCAGAAAGGGCGGAGCAAGATCTCAAGCTGATCAACACCTTGAGGATGGAGAAAGACACCCTTCAGCGTGAGCTAGAGACTGTAAAGCTCGCTCATGCAGAAAGGGCGGAGCAAGATCTCAAGCTGATCAACACCTTGAGGATGGAGAAAGACACCCTTCAGCGTGAGCTAGAGACTGTAAAGCTCGCTCATGCAGAAAGGGCGGAGCAAGATCTCAAGCTGATCAACACCTTGAGGATGGAGAAAGACACCCTTCAGCGTGAGCTAGAGACTGTAAAGCTCGCTCATGCAGAAAGGGCGGAGCAAGATCTCAAGCTGATCAACACCTTGAGGATGGAGAAAGACACCCTTCAGCGTGAGCTAGAGACTGTAAAGCTCGCTCATGCAGAAAGGGCGGAGCAAGATCTCAAGCTGATCAACACCTTGAGGATGGAGAAAGACACCCTTCAGCGTGAGCTAGAGACTGTAAAGCTCGCTCATGCAGAAAGGGCGGAGCAAGATCTCAAGCTGATCAACACCTTGAGGATGGAGAAAGACACCCTTCAGCGTGAGCTAGAGACTGTAAAGCTCGCTCATGCAGAAAGGGCGGAGCAAGATCTCAAGCTGATCAACACCTTGAGGATGGAGAAAGACACCCTTCAGCGTGAGCTAGAGACTGTAAAGCTCGCTCATGCAGAAAGGGCGGAGCAAGATCTCAAGCTGATCAACACCTTGAGGATGGAGAAAGACACCCTTCAGCGTGAGCTAGAGACTGTAAAGCTCGCTCATGCAGAAAGGGCGGAGCAAGATCTCAAGCTGATCAACACCTTGAGGATGGAGAAAGACACCCTTCAGCGTGAGCTAGAGACTGTAAAGCTCGCTCATGCAGAAAGGGCGGAGCAAGATCTCAAGCTGATCAACACCTTGAGGATGGAGAAAGACACCCTTCAGCGTGAGCTAGAGACTGTAAAGCTCGCTCATGCAGAAAGGGCGGAGCAAGATCTCAAGCTGATCAACACCTTGAGGATGGAGAAAGACACCCTTCAGCGTGAGCTAGAGACTGTAAAGCTCGCTCATGCAGAAAGGGCGGAGCAAGATCTCAAGCTGATCAACACCTTGAGGATGGAGAAAGACACCCTTCAGCGTGAGCTAGAGACTGTAAAGCTCGCTCATGCAGAAAGGGCGGAGCAAGATCTCAAGCTGATCAACACCTTGAGGATGGAGAAAGACACCCTTCAGCGTGAGCTAGAGACTGTAAAGCTCGCTCATGCAGAAAGGGCGGAGCAAGATCTCAAGCTGATCAACACCTTGAGGATGGAGAAAGACACCCTTCAGCGTGAGCTAGAGACTGTAAAGCTCGCTCATGCAGAAAGGGCGGAGCAAGATCTCAAGCTGATCAACACCTTGAGGATGGAGAAAGACACCCTTCAGCGTGAGCTAGAGACTGTAAAGCTCGCTCATGCAGAAAGGGCGGAGCAAGATCTCAAGCTGATCAACACCTTGAGGATGGAGAAAGACACCCTTCAGCGTGAGCTAGAGACTGTAAAGCTCGCTCATGCAGAAAGGGCGGAGCAAGATCTCAAGCTGATCAACACCTTGAGGATGGAGAAAGACACCCTTCAGCGTGAGCTAGAGACTGTAAAGCTCGCTCATGCAGAAAGGGCGGAGCAAGATCTCAAGCTGATCAACACCTTGAGGATGGAGAAAGACACCCTTCAGCGTGAGCTAGAGACTGTAAAGCTCGCTCATGCAGAAAGGGCGGAGCAAGATCTCAAGCTGATCAACACCTTGAGGATGGAGAAAGACACCCTTCAGCGTGAGCTAGAGACTGTAAAGCTCGCTCATGCAGAAAGGGCGGAGCAAGATCTCAAGCTGATCAACACCTTGAGGATGGAGAAAGACACCCTTCAGCGTGAGCTAGAGACTGTAAAGCTCGCTCATGCAGAAAGGGCGGAGCAAGATCTCAAGCTGATCAACACCTTGAGGATGGAGAAAGACACCCTTCAGCGTGAGCTAGAGACTGTAAAGCTCGCTCATGCAGAAAGGGCGGAGCAAGATCTCAAGCTGATCAACACCTTGAGGATGGAGAAAGACACCCTTCAGCGTGAGCTAGAGACTGTAAAGCTCGCTCATGCAGAAAGGGCGGAGCAAGATCTCAAGCTGATCAACACCTTGAGGATGGAGAAAGACACCCTTCAGCGTGAGCTAGAGACTGTAAAGCTCGCTCATGCAGAAAGGGCGGAGCAAGATCTCAAGCTGATCAACACCTTGAGGATGGAGAAAGACACCCTTCAGCGTGAGCTAGAGACTGTAAAGCTCGCTCATGCAGAAAGGGCGGAGCAAGATCTCAAGCTGATCAACACCTTGAGGATGGAGAAAGACACCCTTCAGCGTGAGCTAGAGACTGTAAAGCTCGCTCATGCAGAAAGGGCGGAGCAAGATCTCAAGCTGATCAACACCTTGAGGATGGAGAAAGACACCCTTCAGCGTGAGCTAGAGACTGTAAAGCTCGCTCATGCAGAAAGGGCGGAGCAAGATCTCAAGCTGATCAACACCTTGAGGATGGAGAAAGACACCCTTCAGCGTGAGCTAGAGACTGTAAAGCTCGCTCATGCAGAAAGGGCGGAGCAAGATCTCAAGCTGATCAACACCTTGAGGATGGAGAAAGACACCCTTCAGCGTGAGCTAGAGACTGTAAAGCTCGCTCATGCAGAAAGGGCGGAGCAAGATCTCAAGCTGATCAACACCTTGAGGATGGAGAAAGACACCCTTCAGCGTGAGCTAGAGACTGTAAAGCTCGCTCATGCAGAAAGGGCGGAGCAAGATCTCAAGCTGATCAACACCTTGAGGATGGAGAAAGACACCCTTCAGCGTGAGCTAGAGACTGTAAAGCTCGCTCATGCAGAAAGGGCGGAGCAAGATCTCAAGCTGATCAACACCTTGAGGATGGAGAAAGACACCCTTCAGCGTGAGCTAGAGACTGTAAAGCTCGCTCATGCAGAAAGGGCGGAGCAAGATCTCAAGCTGATCAACACCTTGAGGATGGAGAAAGACACCCTTCAGCGTGAGCTAGAGACTGTAAAGCTCGCTCATGCAGAAAGGGCGGAGCAAGATCTCAAGCTGATCAACACCTTGAGGATGGAGAAAGACACCCTTCAGCGTGAGCTAGAGACTGTAAAGCTCGCTCATGCAGAAAGGGCGGAGCAAGATCTCAAGCTGATCAACACCTTGAGGATGGAGAAAGACACCCTTCAGCGTGAGCTAGAGACTGTAAAGCTCGCTCATGCAGAAAGGGCGGAGCAAGATCTCAAGCTGATCAACACCTTGAGGATGGAGAAAGACACCCTTCAGCGTGAGCTAGAGACTGTAAAGCTCGCTCATGCAGAAAGGGCGGAGCAAGATCTCAAGCTGATCAACACCTTGAGGATGGAGAAAGACACCCTTCAGCGTGAGCTAGAGACTGTAAAGCTCGCTCATGCAGAAAGGGCGGAGCAAGATCTCAAGCTGATCAACACCTTGAGGATGGAGAAAGACACCCTTCAGCGTGAGCTAGAGACTGTAAAGCTCGCTCATGCAGAAAGGGCGGAGCAAGATCTCAAGCTGATCAACACCTTGAGGATGGAGAAAGACACCCTTCAGCGTGAGCTAGAGACTGTAAAGCTCGCTCATGCAGAAAGGGCGGAGCAAGATCTCAAGCTGATCAACACCTTGAGGATGGAGAAAGACACCCTTCAGCGTGAGCTAGAGACTGTAAAGCTCGCTCATGCAGAAAGGGCGGAGCAAGATCTCAAGCTGATCAACACCTTGAGGATGGAGAAAGACACCCTTCAGCGTGAGCTAGAGACTGTAAAGCTCGCTCATGCAGAAAGGGCGGAGCAAGATCTCAAGCTGATCAACACCTTGAGGATGGAGAAAGACACCCTTCAGCGTGAGCTAGAGACTGTAAAGCTCGCTCATGCAGAAAGGGCGGAGCAAGATCTCAAGCTGATCAACACCTTGAGGATGGAGAAAGACACCCTTCAGCGTGAGCTAGAGACTGTAAAGCTCGCTCATGCAGAAAGGGCGGAGCAAGATCTCAAGCTGATCAACACCTTGAGGATGGAGAAAGACACCCTTCAGCGTGAGCTAGAGACTGTAAAGCTCGCTCATGCAGAAAGGGCGGAGCAAGATCTCAAGCTGATCAACACCTTGAGGATGGAGAAAGACACCCTTCAGCGTGAGCTAGAGACTGTAAAGCTCGCTCATGCAGAAAGGGCGGAGCAAGATCTCAAGCTGATCAACACCTTGAGGATGGAGAAAGACACCCTTCAGCGTGAGCTAGAGACTGTAAAGCTCGCTCATGCAGAAAGGGCGGAGCAAGATCTCAAGCTGATCAACACCTTGAGGATGGAGAAAGACACCCTTCAGCGTGAGCTAGAGACTGTAAAGCTCGCTCATGCAGAAAGGGCGGAGCAAGATCTCAAGCTGATCAACACCTTGAGGATGGAGAAAGACACCCTTCAGCGTGAGCTAGAGACTGTAAAGCTCGCTCATGCAGAAAGGGCGGAGCAAGATCTCAAGCTGATCAACACCTTGAGGATGGAGAAAGACACCCTTCAGCGTGAGCTAGAGACTGTAAAGCTCGCTCATGCAGAAAGGGCGGAGCAAGATCTCAAGCTGATCAACACCTTGAGGATGGAGAAAGACACCCTTCAGCGTGAGCTAGAGACTGTAAAGCTCGCTCATGCAGAAAGGGCGGAGCAAGATCTCAAGCTGATCAACACCTTGAGGATGGAGAAAGACACCCTTCAGCGTGAGCTAGAGACTGTAAAGCTCGCTCATGCAGAAAGGGCGGAGCAAGATCTCAAGCTGATCAACACCTTGAGGATGGAGAAAGACACCCTTCAGCGTGAGCTAGAGACTGTAAAGCTCGCTCATGCAGAAAGGGCGGAGCAAGATCTCAAGCTGATCAACACCTTGAGGATGGAGAAAGACACCCTTCAGCGTGAGCTAGAGACTGTAAAGCTCGCTCATGCAGAAAGGGCGGAGCAAGATCTCAAGCTGATCAACACCTTGAGGATGGAGAAAGACACCCTTCAGCGTGAGCTAGAGACTGTAAAGCTCGCTCATGCAGAAAGGGCGGAGCAAGATCTCAAGCTGATCAACACCTTGAGGATGGAGAAAGACACCCTTCAGCGTGAGCTAGAGACTGTAAAGCTCGCTCATGCAGAAAGGGCGGAGCAAGATCTCAAGCTGATCAACACCTTGAGGATGGAGAAAGACACCCTTCAGCGTGAGCTAGAGACTGTAAAGCTCGCTCATGCAGAAAGGGCGGAGCAAGATCTCAAGCTGATCAACACCTTGAGGATGGAGAAAGACACCCTTCAGCGTGAGCTAGAGACTGTAAAGCTCGCTCATGCAGAAAGGGCGGAGCAAGATCTCAAGCTGATCAACACCTTGAGGATGGAGAAAGACACCCTTCAGCGTGAGCTAGAGACTGTAAAGCTCGCTCATGCAGAAAGGGCGGAGCAAGATCTCAAGCTGATCAACACCTTGAGGATGGAGAAAGACACCCTTCAGCGTGAGCTAGAGACTGTAAAGCTCGCTCATGCAGAAAGGGCGGAGCAAGATCTCAAGCTGATCAACACCTTGAGGATGGAGAAAGACACCCTTCAGCGTGAGCTAGAGACTGTAAAGCTCGCTCATGCAGAAAGGGCGGAGCAAGATCTCAAGCTGATCAACACCTTGAGGATGGAGAAAGACACCCTTCAGCGTGAGCTAGAGACTGTAAAGCTCGCTCATGCAGAAAGGGCGGAGCAAGATCTCAAGCTGATCAACACCTTGAGGATGGAGAAAGACACCCTTCAGCGTGAGCTAGAGACTGTAAAGCTCGCTCATGCAGAAAGGGCGGAGCAAGATCTCAAGCTGATCAACACCTTGAGGATGGAGAAAGACACCCTTCAGCGTGAGCTAGAGACTGTAAAGCTCGCTCATGCAGAAAGGGCGGAGCAAGATCTCAAGCTGATCAACACCTTGAGGATGGAGAAAGACACCCTTCAGCGTGAGCTAGAGACTGTAAAGCTCGCTCATGCAGAAAGGGCGGAGCAAGATCTCAAGCTGATCAACACCTTGAGGATGGAGAAAGACACCCTTCAGCGTGAGCTAGAGACTGTAAAGCTCGCTCATGCAGAAAGGGCGGAGCAAGATCTCAAGCTGATCAACACCTTGAGGATGGAGAAAGACACCCTTCAGCGTGAGCTAGAGACTGTAAAGCTCGCTCATGCAGAAAGGGCGGAGCAAGATCTCAAGCTGATCAACACCTTGAGGATGGAGAAAGACACCCTTCAGCGTGAGCTAGAGACTGTAAAGCTCGCTCATGCAGAAAGGGCGGAGCAAGATCTCAAGCTGATCAACACCTTGAGGATGGAGAAAGACACCCTTCAGCGTGAGCTAGAGACTGTAAAGCTCGCTCATGCAGAAAGGGCGGAGCAAGATCTCAAGCTGATCAACACCTTGAGGATGGAGAAAGACACCCTTCAGCGTGAGCTAGAGACTGTAAAGCTCGCTCATGCAGAAAGGGCGGAGCAAGATCTCAAGCTGATCAACACCTTGAGGATGGAGAAAGACACCCTTCAGCGTGAGCTAGAGACTGTAAAGCTCGCTCATGCAGAAAGGGCGGAGCAAGATCTCAAGCTGATCAACACCTTGAGGATGGAGAAAGACACCCTTCAGCGTGAGCTAGAGACTGTAAAGCTCGCTCATGCAGAAAGGGCGGAGCAAGATCTCAAGCTGATCAACACCTTGAGGATGGAGAAAGACACCCTTCAGCGTGAGCTAGAGACTGTAAAGCTCGCTCATGCAGAAAGGGCGGAGCAAGATCTCAAGCTGATCAACACCTTGAGGATGGAGAAAGACACCCTTCAGCGTGAGCTAGAGACTGTAAAGCTCGCTCATGCAGAAAGGGCGGAGCAAGATCTCAAGCTGATCAACACCTTGAGGATGGAGAAAGACACCCTTCAGCGTGAGCTAGAGACTGTAAAGCTCGCTCATGCAGAAAGGGCGGAGCAAGATCTCAAGCTGATCAACACCTTGAGGATGGAGAAAGACACCCTTCAGCGTGAGCTAGAGACTGTAAAGCTCGCTCATGCAGAAAGGGCGGAGCAAGATCTCAAGCTGATCAACACCTTGAGGATGGAGAAAGACACCCTTCAGCGTGAGCTAGAGACTGTAAAGCTCGCTCATGCAGAAAGGGCGGAGCAAGATCTCAAGCTGATCAACACCTTGAGGATGGAGAAAGACACCCTTCAGCGTGAGCTAGAGACTGTAAAGCTCGCTCATGCAGAAAGGGCGGAGCAAGATCTCAAGCTGATCAACACCTTGAGGATGGAGAAAGACACCCTTCAGCGTGAGCTAGAGACTGTAAAGCTCGCTCATGCAGAAAGGGCGGAGCAAGATCTCAAGCTGATCAACACCTTGAGGATGGAGAAAGACACCCTTCAGCGTGAGCTAGAGACTGTAAAGCTCGCTCATGCAGAAAGGGCGGAGCAAGATCTCAAGCTGATCAACACCTTGAGGATGGAGAAAGACACCCTTCAGCGTGAGCTAGAGACTGTAAAGCTCGCTCATGCAGAAAGGGCGGAGCAAGATCTCAAGCTGATCAACACCTTGAGGATGGAGAAAGACACCCTTCAGCGTGAGCTAGAGACTGTAAAGCTCGCTCATGCAGAAAGGGCGGAGCAAGATCTCAAGCTGATCAACACCTTGAGGATGGAGAAAGACACCCTTCAGCGTGAGCTAGAGACTGTAAAGCTATAGCGTAATCAGGGTAAGGGAGAGAAAACAGAGTGAGGGGAGTGAGAAAGTAGGTGCAGCCGGGCAAACCTGACAGGCAGCCCTCGTTCGTTTCCTGGCAAGGGTTTAAATGCAGGACTGTGTCCGACTACAGCGCCCATTGTACAGGCCCGGTTGTAATGCAATGGAACTTTAATTAAACTGATTGTTTAATTAGATATGGAATCCGTGTATGACATGTACACTGGCAAAGGACTGTATTTGTCAGGTTTGCCCGGCTGCACCTTCCTCTCTTCTCTCTTTCTCGCCCTAGTTAGCTCCCTCACACTGATTATTTTGATTAGACACACCTGCCCTGATTTTCCAACACTCTTCAGCTGTGCCTCCTTTTGTCTCACTCCTTATTTATACTCAGCTTACCCATCACTCCCCTGCTAGTTCTTTCTCTGTCGTCAGCTCTCCCTTAGAGTAGTGTTTTTGCTT